>NW_024609442.1:112500-120000 GCF_018296145.1 Oncorhynchus tshawytscha
ATATACCCGTAGCATATTCGCTGTCTAGGCACACTAGGTAAGACCTGGGCGGACCAGCCCTTGTATTTTGGTTAGGGCACCAGGTGGTGCTAAATTAGGTAAGTAGTGGGTAGGCAGGTAAGATAGGAGAGGGGGGGGGGCTTTGAGATTTACTTTCTTTGCTTTGGTTCCGTCCAGCCCCTTTTCCCCATATTACCGTGTAAAGGAATAAAGTCCTTGTAAACGGTACCACATTCTGCTTGTTGTCATTTTTACTCGCACCTACAGTCCATACCTTTTTCGTTCCCTCTTCATAGAGGCGTGCGTAACACACACACACACACACACCTCACAGAGCACCTAAACAACACCAGACCATATTGGTCAGGACAAGCAGGAAAAATGTGTTATATTTGATTGTGTTAATATCCCAATCCTGTTTCTCTAGCAATCACTAGTGTGTGTGTGTGGTCTGTAGTTGATGATAGGACAGGACCAATGGAGCATTTAGACTTCTGTATCAGCAAACAAGGTGCCCATTTCCACTCTGCTGAGCTGTCAGTCTGGTTACTGATGGCTGGAGGGGAAGAGTTCATTGTAACCATTTCCCATTCAGTGAAGTGATGTTCAACAACATCCCTCATCCTCTCCTTTTCCCACCTAAACACCTTCACACACCTTTTATCCCAGGAGGACTTAAGGACGTAAATCTGAGTGTCAAGGTTCGCGGTCCTGCTGTAGAGAAAGTTCCCTGATTGGTTTATGTCACTGATAGCCTGATTAACCAACGTCAGGAGGACAGAGACTCCCCAGGTAGCCTGATTACAGGAGGACAGAGACTCCCCAGGTAGCCTGATTACAGGAGGACAGAGACTCCCCAGGTAGCCTGATTACAGGAGGACAGAGACTCCCCAGGTAGCCTGATTACAGGAGGACAGAGACTCCCAGGTAGCCTGATTACAGGAGGACAGAGACTCCCCAGGTAGCCTGACAGGAGGACAGAGACTCCCCAGGTAGCCTGATTAGACTCCCCAAGCCTGATTACAGGAGGACAGAGACTCCCCAGGTAGCCTGATTACAGGAGGACAGAGACTCCCCAGGTAGCCTGATTACAGGAGGACAGAGACTCCCCAGGTAGCCTGATTACAGGAGGACAGAGACTCCCCAGGTAGCCTGATTAACCAGAGTCAGGAGGACAGAGACTCCCCAGGCCTGATTAGCCTGATTGATTAACCAGAGTCAGGAGGACAGAGACTCCCAGGTAGCCTGATTACAGAAATGGCAGGACAGGGACATCTGAAAGGCAGCCTGTTAACCAGAGTCAGGAGGACTGAGACTCCCCAGGTAGCCTGATTACAGGAGGACCAGAATGGCAGCCCAGTTAGCCTGATTAGGGCACCAGAAAGGCAGCCTGTTCCCTAATGTATATAGGGCACCATCTGAAATGGCAGCCCGTTCCCTACTGTATATAGGGCACCATCTGAAATGGCAGCCCGTTCCCTACTGTATATAGGGCACCATCTGAAATGGCAGCCCGTTCCCTAATGTATATAGGGCACCATCTGAAATGGCAGCCCGTTCCCTACTGTATATAGGGCACCATCTGATAGGGCACCATCTGAAATGGTAGCCCGTTCCCTATAGCATATAGGGCACCATCTGAAATGGCAGCCCGTTCCCTACTGTATATAGGGCACCATCTGAAATGGCAGCCCGTTCCCTACTGTATATAGGGCACCATCTGAAATGGCAGCCCGTTCCCTACTGTATATAGGGCACCATCTGAAATGGCAGCCCGTTCCCTACTGTATATAGGGCACCATCTGAAATGGCAGCCCGTTCCCTACTGTATATAGGGCACCATCTGAAATGGCAGCCCGTTCCCTACTGTATATAGGGCACCTTCTGAAATGGCAGCCCGTTCCCTACTGTATATAGGGCACCATCTGAAATGGCAGCCCGTTCCCTACTGTATATAGGGAACCATCTGAAATGGCAGCCCGTTCCCTACTGTATATAGGGCACCATCTGAAATGGCAGCCCGTTCCCTACAGCTCGGCATTCAACACCATAGTACCCTCCAAGCTTGTCATCAAGCTCGAGACCCTGGGTCTCGACCCCGCCCTGTGCAACTGGGTACTGGACTTCCTGACGGGCCGCCCCCAGGTGGTGAGGGTAGGCAACAACATCTCCTCCCCGCTGATCCTCAACACTGGGGCCCCACAAGGGTGCGTTCTGAGCCCTCTCCTGTACTCCCTGTTCACCCACGACTGCATGGCCACGCACGCCTCCAACTCAATCATCAATTTTGCGGACGACACAACAGTGGTAGGCTTGATTACCAACAATGACGAGACGGCCTACAGGGAGGAGGTGAGGGCCCTCGGAGTGTGGTGTCAGGAAAATAACCTCACACTCAACGTCAACAAAACTAAGGAGATGATTGTGGACTTCAGGAAACAGCAGAGGGAACACCCCCCCATCCACATCGATGGAACAGTAGTGGAGAGGGTAGCAAGTTTTAAGTTCCTCGGCATACACATCACAGACAAACTGAATTGGTCCACTCACACAGACAGCATCGTGAGGAAGGCGCAGCAGCGCCTCTTCAACCTCAGGAGGCTGAAGAAATTTGGCTTGTCACCAAAAGCACTCACAAACTTCTACAGATGCACAATCGAGAGCATCCTGGCGGGCTGTATCACCGCCTGGTATGGCAACTGCACCGCCCTCAACCGTAAGGCTCTCCAGAGGGTAGTGAGGTCTGCACAACGCATCACCGGGGGCAAACTACCTGCCCTCCAGGACACCTACACCACCCGATGCTACAGGAAGGCCATAAAGATCATCAAGGACATCAACCACCCGAGCCACTGCCTGTTCACCCCGCTGTCATCCAGAAGGCGAGGTCAGTACAGGTGCATCAAAGCTGAGACCGAGAGACTGAAAAACAGCTTCTATCTCAAGGCCATCAGACTGTTAAACAGCCACCACTAACATTGAGTGGCTACTGCCAACACACTGTCAATGACACTGACTCTACTCCAGCCACTTTAATAATGGGAATTGATGGGAAATGATGTAAATATATCACTAGCCACTTTAAACAATGCTACCTTATATAATGTTACTTACCCTACATTATTCATCTCATATGCATACGTAGATACTGTACTCTATATCATCGACTGCATCCTTATGTAATACATGTATCACTAGCCACTAAAACTATGCCACTTGGTTTACATACTCATCTCATATGTATATACTGTACTCGATATCATCTACTGTATCTTGCCTATGCTGCTCTGTACCATCACTCATTCATATATCCTTATGTACATATTCTTTATCCCCTTACACTGTGTATAAGACAGTAGTTTTTTGGAATTGTTAGTTAGATTACTTGTTCGTTATTAATGCATTGTCGGAACTAGAAGCACAAGCATTTCGCTACACTCGCATTAACATCTGCTAACCATGTGTATGTGACAAATAAAATTTGATTTGATTTGATTTGAAGTATATAGGGCACCATCTGAAATGGCAGCCCGTTCCCTACTGTATATAGGGCACCATCTGAAATGGCAGCCCGTTCCCTACTGTATATAGGGCACCATCTGAAATGGCAGCCCGTTCCCTACTGTATATAGGGAACCATCTGAAATGGCAGCCCGTTCCCTACTGTATATAGGGCACCACTCTTGACCAGCGCCCTACAGAGCCTTCTGGTAGCCTGATTACAGGAGGACAGAGACTCCCCAGGTAGCCTGATTACAGGAGGACAGAGACTCCCCAGGTAGCCTGATTACAGGAGGACAGAGCCTTCTGGTAGCCTGATTACAGGAGGACAGAGACTCCCCAGGTAGCCTGATTACAGGAGGACAGAGCCTCCCAGAGCCTTCTCCCCAGGTAGCCTGATTAACCAGAGTTGTTGAGGACAGAGACTCCCCTGAATTTAGCCTGATTAAGGAGGACAGAGACTCCCCATTTAGCCTGATTACAGGACAGAGCCCCATAGAGGCCCCAGGTAGCCTGATTACAGGAGGACAGAGACCCTTCTGGTAGCCTGATTACAGGAGGACAGAGACTCCCCAGGTAGCCTGATTACAGGAGGTTCTCCCCAGGTAGCCTGATTACAGGAGGACAGAGCCTTCTGGTAGCCTGATTACAGGAGGACAGAGACTCCCAGGTAGCCTGATTACAGGAGGACAGAGACTCCCAGGTAGCCTGATTACAGGAGGACAGAGCCTTCTGGTAGCCTGATTACAGGAGGACAGAGACTCCCCAGGTAGCCTGATTACAGGAGGACAGAGACTCCCCAACTTGGTAGCCTGATTACAGGAGGACAGAGTAATACTGCAAAGAAATGAACCCAGGTAGCCTGATTACAGGAGGACAGAGCCTTCTGGTAGCCTGATTACAGGAACAGAGCCTTCTGTAGGGCGCTTTACTTTTCCACATTCTGTTGTTACTGCCTGAATTTTAAAAGTATTGCACTGAGATTTTGTGTCACTGATCTACACACAATACCCCATAGAGGCTCTGTCGCAGCCGGCCGTGACCGGGAGACCCATGGGGCAGCGCACAATTGGCCCAGCATCGTCCGCGTTAGGGGAGGGTTTGGCAGGGATGTTCTTGTGAACATGGTGAAGTTATTAATTAGGCTTTGGATGGTGTGTCAATACACCCAGTCACTACAAAGATACAGGCGTCCTTCCAAACTTAGTTGCCGGAAAGGAAGGAAACTACTCAGAGATTTCATCATGAAGCCCATGGTGACTTTAAAACAGTTACAGAGTTAAATTGCTGTGAAAGGAGAAAACTGAGGATGGATCAACAACATTGTAGTTTGTCCACAATACTAATCTAAATGACAGAGTGGAAAGAAGGATGCCTGTACAGAATACAAATAATCCAAAACTTGCTTCCTGTTTGCAATAAGACACTTAAGTAATACTGCAAAGAAATGAACGTTATGTCCTGACTACACAGTGTTATGTTTTGGGCAAATCCAACACAACATATCCCTGAGTACCACTCTTCACATTCTCAAGCATGATGATGGCTGCATCATGTTATGGGTATGCTTGTCATCGTGGTCTAGGGAGATATTTAGGGTAAAGATAAACGGAATACAGCTATAAACGCAGGCAAAATCCTAGAGGAAAAACCTGGTTCAGTCTGCTTTCCAACAGACACAAATGCACCTTTCAGCAGGACAATAATCTAAAACAACAAGGCCAAATATACACTGGAGTTGCTCATCAAGATGAATGTTCCTGAGTGGCCGAGTTACAGTGTTGAGGAAGCCTGTTCCAGCAGTCAATGACCTAAAGAGCCCTCTGGTCTCATGGGATGTTACAGTGTTGAGGAAGCCTGTTCCAGCAGTCAATGACCTAAAGAGCCCTCTGGTCTCATGGGATGTGACAGTGTTGAGGAAGCCTGTTCCAGCAGTCAATGACCTAAAGAGCCCTCTGGTCTCATGGGATGTTACAGTGTTGAGGAAGCCTGTTCCAGCAGTCAATGACCTAAAGAGCCCTCTGGTCTCATGGGATGTTACAGTGTTGAGGAAGCCTGTTCCAGCAGTCAATGACCTAAAGAGCCCTCTGGTCTCATGGGATGTTACAGTGTTGAGGAAGCCTGTTCCAGCAGTCAATGACCTAAAGAGCCCTCTGGTCTCATGGGATGTTACAGTGTTGAGGAAGCCTGTTCCAGCAGTCAATGACCTAAAGAGCCCTCTGGTCTCATGGGATGTTACAGTGTTGAGGAAGCCTGTTCCAGCAGTCAATGACCTAAAGAGCCCTCTGGTCTCATGGGATGTTACAGTGTTGAGGAAGCCTGTTCCAGCAGTCAATGACCTAAAGAGCCCTCTGGTCTCATGAGATGTTACAGTGTTGAGGTTGCCCGTTCCAGCAGTCAATGACCTAAAGAGCCCTCTGGTCTCATGGGATGAATATTATCAATATTTTTCATAATTTCCCAATTAATCAAGATTATTTCAGAAAACCCGATGAAAATCTATGTTTGAATGAGTGATTCATACTGTCACATCATAATGTGGATTAAGTCAAGGGGCTCTGTGTATGGAAGCAGGGCATCATGGGAAGACGATGACGTTTAAAACACATGTATGGTCTCACTGGAGAGTTTCTCTGGGAAGTTTTGAGCCGGAGCCGGTGACTAGAGAATCAATGTCTCACAGAGGGGAAGTTTTCTAGGACGGCTTTGAGCCTGAATGGAGTGGTGGCTGGTGGAAGTTTTCTAGGATGGCTTTGAGCCTGAATGGAGTGGTGGTTGGTGGTAGTTTTCTAGGATGGCTTTGAGCCTGAATGGAGTGGTGGCTGGTGGAAGTTTTCTAGGATGGCTTTGAGCCTGAATGGAGTGGTGGCTGGTGGTAGTTTTCTAGGATGGCTTTGAGCCTGAATGGAGTTTGGTGGTTTTGGTGGTAGTTTGGTCTAGGATGGCTTTGAGCCTGAATGGAGTGGTGGTTTGGTGGTAGTTTTCTAGGATGGCTTTGAGCCTGAATGGAGTGGTGGTTGGTGGTAGTTTTCTAGGATGGCTTTTGAGCCTGAATGGAGTGGTGGCTGGTGGTAGTTTTCTAGGATGGCTTTGAGCCTGAATGGAGTGGTGGCTGGTGGTAGTTTTCTAGGATGGCTTTGAGCCTGAATGGAGTGGTGGCTGGTGGTAGTTTTCTAGGATGGCTTTGAGCCTGAATGGAGTGGTGGCTGGTGGTAGTTTTCTAGGATGGCTTTGAGCCTGAATGGAGTGGTGGCTGGTGGTAGTTTCTAGGATGGCTTTGAGCCTGAATGGAGTGGTGGCTGGTGGTAGTTTTCTAGGATGGCTTTGAGCCTGAATGGAGTGGTGGCTGGTGGTAGTTTTCTAGGATGGCTTTGAGCCTGAATGGAGTGGTGGTTGGTGGTAGTTTTCTAGGATGGCTTTGAGCCTGAATGGAGTGGTGCTGGTGGTAGTTTTCTAGGATGGCTTTGGGAACAGGAGCCTGAATGGAGTGGTGGCTGGTGGTAGTTTTCTAGGATGGCTTTGAGCCTGAATGGAGTGGTGGCTGGTGGTAGTTTTCTAGGATGGCTTTGAGCCTGAATGGAGTGGTGGCTGGTGGTAGTTTTCTAGGATGGCTTTGAGCCTGAATGGAGTGGTTTGGTAGTTTTCTAGGATGGCTGAGCCTGAATGGAGTGGTGGCTGGTGGTAGTTTTCTAGGATGGCTTTGAGCCTGAATGGAGTGGTGGCTGGTGGTAGTTTTCTAGGATGGCTTTGAGCCTGAATGGAGTGGTGGCTGGTGGTAGTTTTCTAGGATGGCTTTGAGCCTGAATGGAGTGGTGGCTGGTGGTAGTTTTCTAGGATGGCTTTGAGCCTGAATGGAGTGGTGGTTGGTGGTAGTTTTCTAGGATGGCTTTGAGCCTGAATGGAGTGGTGGCTGGTGGTAGTTTTCTAGGATGGCTTTGAGCCTGAATGGAGTGGTGGCTGGTGGTAGTTTTCTAGGATGGCTTTGAGCCTGAATGGAGT
>NW_024609442.1:125000-160000 GCF_018296145.1 Oncorhynchus tshawytscha
CTGCGTAGTGGCATAGAGCTGTAGAGTACAGATCTGCATAGTGGCATAGAGCTGTAGAGTACAGATCTGCGTAGTGGCATAGAGCTTTAGAGTACAGATCTGCGTAGTGGCATAGAGCTGTAGAGTACAGACTAGTGGCATAGAGCTTAGAGTACAGATTATTTTAGTGGCAAATGATGGAACAGAGGCTATACTGACAAACTGAGAGTACAGATCTGCTTGTAGTGGCATAGAGCTGTAGAGTACAGATTGGCATAGAGCTACAGTAGAGGCAGGAGATTATAGTCCTAAAATTGCTTTCCAGTTTTACTGACTAGTGGCATAGAGCTGTAGAGTACAGATCTGCGTAGTGGCATAGAGCTGTAGAGTACAGATCTGCGTAGTGGCATAGAGCTGTAGAGTACAGATCTGCGTAGTGGCATAGAGCTGTAGAGTACAGATCTGCGTAGTGGCATAGAGCTGTAGAGTACAGGCTCTTACAGAAGTTGCACACATGGGGAACATTTTAAGCAGCCCGGGGTCTGGGGAAAACGTGTCATTTTATAAACACATTTCATGCAATTCCAACGTCATTTTACACGACTGGAGACTTTGGTAGATTATTATTTTATAGCGCACAAATGATGGAAAAGGAAGGCTATACTGACAAACTGAGATCAATAAAAAATACCTTGTCTTGAATCCATATGTAGCCTATAGTCCAAGGTGTGTGGAGACACATATTGTAGGCTACAGTAGGAGGAGGAAATTATAGTCCTAAAATTGCTTTCCAGTTTTACTGACTCACTCCCTGTTGATGGCTGATGCGCTCGTGCCAAAAGCCTCTCTGTCTCTTATTTTATAAGTACAGCAGATTAATGTGTTGGTAGCCTACAGCAGAGAGTCTTCTCTTTTCAGCAGGAGCCATCTGCTTTCCAACCTGTGTTTCCCCTCGATTGTATTTGAAATATTGAGAAAGGCCTGTTTGGTCTGCATGCTGTTTGTTCACTGACAGATTTGCCGCTCGTTCCCGACAGTAGACTATTCCTTGTTATCGGGCTACAATCAACAGCTAGACTATTCCTTGTTATCGGGCTACAATCAACAGCTAGACTATTCCTTGTTATCGGGCTACAATCAACAGCTAGACTATTCCTTGTTATCGGGCTACAATCAACAGCTAGACTATTGCTTGTTATCGGGCTACAATCCACAGCTTCCTTGTTGGGCTACAATCCACAGCTAGGCTATTCCTTGTTATTGGGCTACAATCCACAGCTAGGCTATTCCTTGTAATCGGGCTACAATCCACAGCTAGGCTATTCCTTGTTATCGGGCTACAATCAACAGCTAGACTATTCCTTGTTATCGGGCTACAATCAACAGCTAGGCTATTCCTTGTTATCGGGCTACAATCCACAGCTAGGCTATTCCATGTTATCGGGCTACAATCAACAGCTAGGCTATTCCTTGTTATCGGGCTACAATCCACAGCTAGGCTATTCCTTGTTATCGGGCTACAATCCACAGCTAGGCTATTCCTTGTTGGGCTACAATCCACAGCTAGGAAATGTAAAATAAATAAGATAAAATATAATCTGTGTCTTAATTATAGGCCTTCTGGTGGTGTAGTATTCTGGATGATTTCATTTCTTTCTGAACAGACAGCAGTACTTATATAACTTGGGCAAATGTATTTCAATGTATCAGGAGTGTTGCAGTTTCTCCAGAATCGTGCAGCTGTGATTCTATAAGGAAACAAATGATGAATTGCAACGCTGGAAAGATGAGAGTCGCAGGCTCATGTCTATCAGAGCAGAGAGGGAGAGAGATCGTAGAAAAGTGAATTCAATTTTAGTTATGTGAGAGAGAGATACAGGCACGATTCTCATACAGCCACGGCCACCCGTTGGTCTCACACATACACAGTGGCCACCCGTTGGTCTCACACATACACAGTGGCCACCCGTTGGTCTCACACATACACAGTGGCCACCCGTTGGTCTCACACATACACAGTGGCCACCCGTTGGTCTCACACATACACAGTGGCCACCCGTTGGTCTCACACATACACAGTGGCCACCCGTTGGTCTCACACATACACAGTGGCCACCCGTTGGTCTCACACATACACAGTGGCCACCCGTTGGTCTCACACATACACAGTGGCCACCCGTTGGTCTCACACATACACAGTGGCCACCCGTTGGTCTCACACATACACAGTGGCCACCCGTTGGTCTCACACATACACAGTGGCCACCCGTTGGTCTCACACATAAACAGTGGCGACCCGTCATTTAAAAAAAAAAAACATTGTAAATAAGAACAAATTCTTATTTACAATGAGGGCCTAGGAACAGTAGGTTAACTGCCTGTTCAGGGGCAGAACGACAGATTTGTACCTTGTCAGCTAGGGGTTTGAACTTGCAACCTTCCAGTTACTAGTCCAACGCTCTAACCACTAGGCAGGCCATTTGAATTAAATACATTTTGGGGGGGGGTCTTGCCTGTTCCGCATTTTATTTTGGTGTTAATATGTGTCACATATCAGTTTGTAAACAATGTATTAAAAAATATATATATAATTGGGTTCATAAAGCCGCATACAAACATGGTCTCTTTTTGCTTTCTTGAGTAAGGCAGCTCCAACATGCAGGTGTTTCAGCCTAACTCAGTGCTTTCTGTGGTGGTGGGAAAGGCAGCAGAAAATATGGAACGTTGCACCGTGATTGGCTCAGTGTTCTGTCATTCATGGGGACACCTCGTCACCGCCAAGTCAAAAGGGTAGACCACGAAAATTCTATCCCCTTTGGTGCTGCCATAGAGTTACATTAGAAGTGCCCATCCAAGAAGGCTCAAGGTCATTGGCCACAGATAAAATGACGTTAAATCACATATGTACAGTAGCTTTATGATCCACAGTACAGGTGGCCTTCTGCCTTTTGGTAGGCCATCATTGCAAATAAGAATTTGTTCTTAACTGACTTGCCTAGTTAAATAAAGTGAAATATATATATATTTTTAATCATACTTTCAAAAACTTATCTAGCAGTCATCATCATGAATCGAGTCGACAATCTACTGGCAAATCCTTCTTAATCATTGTCATATGAAGAGAAATAATGAAGAGAAAGTATAGATAAAATCCAATGCTCATCGGCCATTGGACATAAACATTACACAACAATGAGTGGTTTGGAAGTAATCAGTGGCCACCTGCAAGCATTGCAAAGCAATCATTAGCCTGCTCTTCAGTGGAGTGGCTCTGTGGTCCCAAGTCTAAGATGAAGGGTCTCTTTTCCTAGTTTAAAATTATAAACATTCAACATTGGCCATGCTGTCAATGAAGCATGATTTGTGCCGCACTCAACTCAACCGTTAACTCTGAACTGCAAAATCTAACTTTAGTGAGTTCAAGACAACTGGGAACTCGGGAAAAATGAGCTACGACTGGGAAAATACGTTTCGAACTTTCATTCAATTCGGAATTGTAAATCCGGGAACTCTGGCCACTTTCTGGAGCTACACGAAGGTCACTGACGATATCATGATTCATCTTTTCTTTATTTTCCAGTTCCCAGTACCCAGTTTGTCAACGAAGGACCACCACACCACCTTCCTGTTCAGGTGAGCACAGCACAACAAGGTGAGTCCAAAAATGTATTGTATGCTGCTGCATAAATGATCTAATATATCAAGGAGATGTGTAGACTGTAGCTCAGAAATTAATACCAGGTGTATATTGTGTAGTAAACTGTTAGTAGCTCATGTGTCTCACCCTGATAATTTGGTCTATTTTCACCTCTTAATTTCACCTACTGTTCTGACTTGGTGGTGCACATGTAGCCTATAACCTGTTTTAGAGAAATGTAGTCATTGAATATTGTAAGAGCTTTCATTGTCTGCTTATATATGCCCCCTTTATTTATCCTACACTTCTGAGTTGGTGTACATGGAGAACATTGTAAGAATGGCCCATGTTCTGAATTATGTCGCTGTACATTTCAAAAGTGCTGAACAAATAGTTATATTGACTACGTCTGTCCCAGCTCGCTCATTAATGTCTTAATCAAAATTATGGATTACCTCATATCCGCTTGTCCTCCCCTTATGCCATAGTTTGTACATCTCAATTGTCATTAGAAACCACATTTGTTTAAGCAAGTCAGCCATATCAGCTATGTTTTTAAAGGCAGTAAATGAGGCTGAATGAACTGTTTCCCTGCCAGACAAGGTTCTGCTGATATCCAGGTATGGCAGTGGTAAGGTGTTGGGACTCTGCTGATATCCAGGTATAGCAGTGGTAAGGTGTTGGGTCTCTGCTGATATCCAGGTGTATCAGTGGTAAGGTGTTGGGACTCTGCTGATATCCAGGTATAGCAGTGGTAAGGTGTTGGGACTCTGCTGATATCCAGGTATAGTAGTGGTAAGGTGTTGGGACTCTGCTGATATCCAGGTATAGCAGTGGTAAGGTGTTGGGACTCTGCTGATATCCAGGTATATCAGTGGTAAGGTGTTGGGACTCTGCTGATATCCAGGTATAGCAGTGGTAAGGTGTTGGGTCTCTGCTGATATCCAGGTATAGCAGTGGTAAGGTGTTGGGACTCCGCTGAGACTCTGCTGCCAGGTATAGCAGTGGTAAGGTGTTGGGACTCTGCTGATATCCAGGTATAGTCAGTGGTAAGGTGTTGGGACTCTGCTGATATCCAGGTATAGTCAGTGGTAAGGTGTTGGGACTCTGCTGATATCCAGGTATAGTAGTGGTAAGGTGTTGGGACTCTGCTGATATCCAGGTATAGTAGTGGTAAGGTGTTGGGACTCTGCTGATATCCAGGTATAGTAGTGGTAAGGTGTTGGGACTCTGCTGATATCCAGGTATAGTAGTGGTAAGGTGTTGGGACTCTGCTGATATATCCAGGTGTGGGACTCTGCTGATATCCAGGTATAGTAAGGTGTTGGGACTCTGCTGATATCCAGGTATAGTAGTGGTAAGGTGTTGGGACTCTGCTGATATCCAGGTATAGTAGTGGTAAGGTGTTGGGACTCTGCTGATATCCAGGTATAGTAGTGGTAAGGTGTTGGGACTCTGCTGATATCCAGGTATAGTAGTGGTAAGGTGTTGGGACTCTGCTGATATCCAGGTATAGTAGTGGTAAGGTGTTGGGACTCTGCTGATATCCAGGTATAGCAGTGGTAAGGTGTTGGGACTCTGCTGATATCCAGGTATAGTAGTGGTAAGGTGTTGGGACTCTGCTGATAACCAGGTATAACAGTGGTAAGGTGTTGGGACTCTGCTGATATCCAGGTATAGTAGTGGTAAGGTGTTGGGACTCTGCTGATATCCAGGTATAGTAGTGGTAGGTGTTGGGACTCTGCTGATATCCAGGTATAGCAGTGGTAAGGTGTTGGGACTCTGCTGATATCCAGGTATAGTAGTGGTAAGGTGTTGGGACTCTGCTGATATCCAGGTATAGTAGTGGTAAGGTGTTGGGACTCTGCTGATATCCAGGTATAGTAGGTGTTGGGACTCTGCTGATATCCAGGTATAGTAGTGGTAAGGTGTTGGGACTCTGCTGATATCCAGGTATAGTAGTGGTAAGGTGTTGGGACTCTGCTGATATCCAGGTATAGCAGTGGTAAGGTGTTGGGACTCTGCTGATATCCAGGTGTAGCAGTGGTAAGGTGTTGGGACTCTGCTGATATCCAGGTATAGCAGTGGTAAGGTGTTGGGACTCTGCTGATATCCAGGTATAGCAGTGGTAAGGTGTTGGGACTCTGCTGATATCCAGGTATAGTAGTGGTAAGGTGTTGGGACTCTGCTGATATCCAGGTATAGTAGTGGTAAGGTGTTGGGACTCTGCTGATATCCAGGTATAGTAGTGGTAAGGTGTTGGGACTCTGCTGATATCCAGGTATAGTAGTGGTAAGGTGTTGGGACTCTGCTGATATCCAGGTATAGTAGTGGTAAGGTGTTGGGACTCTGCTGATATCCAGGTATAGTAGTGGTAAGGTGTTGGGACAGCTTTCGTTTGTCACCGTTATAGTGCAATGAATGTATTGTTTAGTGTTGTGGCTTTGCTGGCATACAGCCCACTTTTTGATTTTCCCCTCCAAGATTTATATGCTAAAATCGCCACTGCACATACAGTAGGTCACAGTGTTGTGCAAACCATAACCCCGGCCCGACCCCAATCAACTCTTCAGAATATTAGGGCCAGGGCTGGAAATCTCATTTCTTCCATTACGTTTGTTTTTGGGGGCATTAAGGAAGAGGAAACTCGAAAGAACTTTGATCGCTTTTATTGGCATTTTTTTTACATTTGCAAAAAGGGAACAATTATTTTTCGTGCCACGAGAGTACCCAGATCCAGCTAAATAGGTTCCTGGAACAAAACAGTCCGAAACAGAGAGGTGGAATCTGGCTCAAATAAACCACTGCTCTCTCCTCCCACGAGCCAATTCAAACCAATCAACCCCTTCTGTTCCTGGAACGCTCCAACCATCCAGACTAGAAACAGGATATATTAGTGACCATTATAATGAAGTCATTATAGAGCAGGACCCCTGGTGGGCCATTAGTAGAAGTAGCCTGTCAATAATGACACACACACACACACACACACACACACACACACACACAATCCGTTTTCTTTCATTTCCTTCCTCAGACAACCATACATAAGAATGGCTAGTTGGCACATTATCCAGGATCTTTAAATTCATTACTTAGTTTTGGTGTTTCAACAGCTAAGGAAATCAATGACTGATCAAAAAAAATCTGTGATTAATTTACAAGACTTTGGCTGTGTTTACTTAGGCAGCCCAATTCTGATCTTTTTTTTCACTAATTGGTCTTTTGACCAATCAGATCAGCTCTGAAAAAGATCTGATGTGAAAAGATCTGATGTGATTGGTCAAAAGACCAATTAGTGGAAAAAAAGATCAGAATTGGGCAGCATGTGTAAACACAGCCTTTTTGAAGCAGATGTTCCCTTTTCCACAAATCACTGAGTGATTCAGCGACAAAGTCAGTTGGTTTTGTCGCCGGGAACAAAGACACACACACACACACACACACACACACACACACACACACACACCAATCAATAAAAACAGCTAAATCTAAGTGCAAGTCATAGGTAAAAGTTGTACAACTTACAATCAACATGCAGGGTCAGGGATGATAACATTAAACATGGACTGTTGTTGTTTCCCAAATAGCACCCTATTCCCTATAGTGTGCACTATGTAGAGAACAGGGTTCCATTTGGAACATAGTCAATCCTCTCCTCAGACTCTACAGTTCCTCCAAGCCTGAGGAGCCCAAACTGCCAAGCTCTCTGACTGCAGTGATTGAGTCTACTAAACATGAACAGACAGACAGACTGACTACAACACAGTAACTAAAGTGAGTCATTGCCTGCTTACTGCCAACTCATTCAACCCCTGGTTCCTTTAGCCTGCTTACTGCCAACTCATTCAAACCCCTGGATTGTTTGGTAACTTACTGCCAACTCATTCAAACCCTGGTTCCTTTTGCCTGCTTACTGCCAAGTCATTCAACCCCTGGTTAATTTGGTAGCTTACTGCCAAGTCATTCAACCCCTGGTTCCTTTGGTAGCTTACTGCCAACTCATTCAACCCCTGGTTGGTTTGGTAACTTACTGCCAACTCATTCAACCCCTGGTTCATTTTGTAGCTTACTGCCAACTCATTCAACCCCTGGTTCATTTGGTAGCTTACTGCCAACTCATTCAACCCCTGGTTCATTTGGTAGCTTACTGCCAACTCATTCAACCCCTGGTTGGTTTGGTAGCTTACTGCCAACTCATTCAACCCCTGGTTGGTTTGGTAGCTTACTGCCAACTCATTCAACCCCTGGTTGGTTTGGTAGCTTACTGCCAAGTCATTCAACCCCTGGTTGGTTTGGTAGCTTACTGCCAAGTCATTCAACCCCTGGTTGGTTTGGTAGCTTACTGCCAAGTCATTCAACCCCTGGTTGGTTTGGTAGCTTACTGCCAAGTCATTCAACCCCTGGTTGGTTTGGTAACCAGCCAAAGTCCTCACTTCTTTCCTCTCAGTGCCACTGTCTGCAGTCGTTCTAACCTCGTCCCCAGGCTCAGGCTCAGAGAGAGCAGGCTGGGATTACATTGGTCCTAAATGATACCTTATTACTTTTGGCCACCCTTTTCCCTTCGCACACTACTTTTAGTCACCCTATTCCCTTAGTGGACCAAAGTAGAGCACTACATGGGAAATAGGGTGCCACTTTAAATGCAGACACATGCGATCGTGCATCACTGTTCAAAGCTGTGCTCCTGTTGCCATAGAACCCAGTCAGTAAACATAGAGGCGTGTTAAAGACACAGGACGGAGGGATGCAGTGGTGTTACCATGGAGCTGGGGGGAGAGGAGTACCTGTGGTGTAGCGGGAGAGAGGTCTGTTCTAGACAGCAGGGAGGAGGGAGGGGAGGGGGGGGACCTGTGGTGTAGCGGGAGAGAGGTCTGTTCTAGACAGCAGGGATGGAGGAGAGGGGGGGTGAGGAGGGGACAGAGGAGGGGAGGAGGTGACGGAGGAGAGGAGGGGACAGAGGAGAGGATGGGATGTAGGAGAGGAGGGGACAGAGGAGAGGGAGGGACGGAGGAGAGGAGGGGACAGAGAAGAGGAGAGGACGGAGGAGAGGAGGGGATGTAGGAGAGGAGGGGATGGAGGAGAGGGGGGGATGTAGGACAGGAGGGGACAGAGGAGAGGACGGAGGAGAGGGAGGAGGAGAGGAGAAGGAGAGGAGGGGGAGGATGAGGAGGGAACGGAGGAGAGGAGGGGAAAGAAGAGGGGCAGGAAGACAGGAAGAGTTGAATGCCCTACAGTACCCCCTCAAAGGTATAAACACACTATCTACAGAAGAACACAAGATGAGAAGGTTGGATTTCAATCCTTCTGAAGTCAGCTAGAAATAACTGATGATGATGATGACCACAGAGAATTTGAAGAAATTCTCAAAAGGACCAAGACATTCCTGATTTGTAGTCTGAGAGGTGCACGTCTGAAAGGTCATATCACACACAATGGGACTAGAGAGTTTAATGGACCAACTGAAAAGAAAAGAGACCTTCACTCACACAGACGTTTGGGCTTTCTGTCCCAAAGGGAGTCATTTAGTCTTCTCTGTTCCTCTTCATCACAGTAGAGGTTCTCTTTGTGAGTGATGATGTGGCTATGTCTCTAGAATAGACTTGGACAGGTGTAGATCCTCTCACACTTGCTCTAAAGTGACTTTTATGAAAGTTAAACTCATTATTTAAGTCTGTGATTTTTTTGCCATATCTTTGGAATAGAAAATAGCAAGAATGTTATTTCGTCTTTAGAATACAAAAAGTGTGTTTACATTAACATCGTTTTAAAAAACAGGCAACCATTAAAACCATTAACATAATATCGATCTAGCTCATGTCAATAAACTGAGACTGGGAACTTTTCCAGCCAGACACTTTGCCTAGCTACTGTATCGATCGTTCACAGCTTTGCATTCAGTAACTGCAACACTGTGTCGACTATAACGTCTAGAGCGCTCCTTCACAGTGTTCTCGTTCTAAAGTTGTAGTCATTTACCTTTGGGTTCAGCACCAGTTGCTGTTCATCAAAGTGCAGCAGAGCCACGGAGTTCGACTCGGAATTATTGACGAATATCTGCAGACACGGATACAGCGAGGTCCCCTTGCAGTCCGCCCCGCACGTGAACACGCACTCGAACATCTCCTCCGGTCTGAGCACGGACACCACCGTGCAGTTGGCCGGTTTGCTCTGCATGCTCTGTAGAGTTGGACTGAGCCAGCAGAACCCGAGGATAAAGAGGGACAGGATGCCACAGACGATGAGGAACAGTCCTAGTCGGATACTCTTATCCTCCGCCTCCGAGTACTCGTATGACACCCTCATTTTCGCCATTATGCTCCTCTTCGTCCTGAAAAGAGCTCGAAAGTGACGGAGAGGAGAGCTGGAGAGGGGCTTCTCTCTCTCTCTGCGCTGTGTTGCCCCAAACACTGGCAGCCTCTAGGAAAACGTCCCTCTCACTCAACCGGCCTCCGCGCCCTCCCTTCTGTATGGAGAACTTTGCGAAAGCGGAGCAGCTGTTGTCCAGCCTGTGCCTGCCCCCCTCCTCCCCTCGCTCTTATGCGCGTGATATCTACTTCATATCACAACGGTCCGTAGAGATGTGGATTTTGCTGAAAGGCTGGATGTTGCATCTGGGATTAGGTTCGGAGTGAATGCCCCTCCCTTGACTGGCGATCAGATGATGCGCTGCAGCGGTCCCTCGCCGTCCCTGGCTCCGACATCCATCACTTCGCTGTGGACAAACTGGTCTACTGTTGCCCCTTTAGAGATGGAGCCCGCTCTCTCTGCTCGCGGTGCCGAGAGGTCTGAGGACCAGCCTATATAGCCTGAGCTGACAGCAATGTTACCAACTTCATTACGCTGATTGGACGGTATTGTTTTGATGCATCACTACAGGGTGCACCTGTTGACAGACTAGGCTAGTTACTGTTAACACATTCAATAACACAAATAATGACCTACGTCATTAAGCTTTAGGACACATGATAAACAAAGCTTATAGTTGACCAATCAAAAAGCAAGCATTATGCCATGCGAGTTTTAACGTAATCAGCAGTGCCCGCCAACGATTACGGTGGTGTACGGCGCTCCGTGGCGTGCACGTGGCAGAAAAGCCTAAAGCTAGTCTGCATCTGTTCACTTCCTAGATGTACAGAATCATTTTGGGGCTTTCTTGAAAAGCACATAGAAACATACACACACACACACACACACACACACACACATAAACACACACACACACACACACACACACACACACACACACACACACACACACACACACACACACACACACACACACACACACACACACATAAACACACGCACATAGCGTTTTATCGTAAGGGCCATTAACCAGTGGTAATTCCATTCACTGCATCTTTATAAAGACACAGTTTACTGTCTGACATTGTTTTGTTTTTTTGAGAGAGAAATTATTGGAACCTGCTTGTCAACTCTGATTTGTATCTTTTAATGGAAAATGACAAATGTTTAGCAAGTGTAGTGTTGAATAATAATGGAAACTGTTTTCATAAAAGTAATGACTATTTTATATTAATTAAGGATTTCTAGATGATGCTGACATTTAGATGCCTCCTCCCCAGGCTCAGTTACAGGGTCAGCATCTTGACCTCCTCCCCAGGCTCAGTTGCAGGGTCAGCATCTTAACCTCCTCCCCAGGCTCAGCATCTTAACCTCCTTCCCAGGCTCAGCATCTTAACCTCCTCCCCAGGCTCAGCATCTTAACCTCCTCCCCAGGCTCAGCATCTTAACCTCCTCCCCAGGCCCAGTGACTGGCCTAGCATATAGAGAGAGACGGCTGGACTGGGGAGGATATGATTTGAGCCCCAATTTCAGTGGTGATTTTAGCATGTAACTCTTGGTGGGGTAAACTAAAACATTTATTTGGGGGGGGTGCATGCCAGCAAAACCACAACACAACACAAAATAATTCATTAATTGCACTATAACAGTGACAAACAGTGCCCCAAAACTGTCCCAACAGCAGAGTCCCAACAGCAGAGTCCCAACACCTTACCACTGTTACACCTGGATATCAGCAGAGTCCCAACACCTTACCACTGTTACACCTGGATATCAGCAGAGTCCCAACACCTTACCACTGTTACACCTGGATATCAGCAGAGTCCCAACACCTTACCACTGATACACCTGGATATCAGCAGAGTCCCAACACCTTACCACTGTTACACCTGGTTATCAGCAGAGTCCCAACACCTTACCACTGTTACACCTGGTTATCAGCAGAGTCCCAACACCTTACCACTGTTACACCTGGATATCAGCAGAGACCCAACACCTTACCACTGTTACACCTGGATATCAGCAGAGACCCAACACCTTACCACT
The DNA here is from genome assembly GCF_018296145.1 of Oncorhynchus tshawytscha. Taxonomy (NCBI): domain Eukaryota; kingdom Metazoa; phylum Chordata; class Actinopteri; order Salmoniformes; family Salmonidae; genus Oncorhynchus; species Oncorhynchus tshawytscha. Next base: position 136,972 of record NW_024609442.1, read on the forward strand.
GTTACACCTGGATATCAGCGGAGCCTTGTCTGGCAGCGAAACAGTTCTTTCATCCTATTTTACTGCCTTTATAAAAACATAGTTGATATGGCTGACTTGCTTAAACAAATGTGGTTTCTACTGACAAGTGAGATGTACAAACTATGGCATAAGGGGAGGACAAGCGCATAAGAGGCCATCCTTAATTTAGATTGAGATGTACAAACTATGGCATAAGGGGAGGACAAGCGCATAAGAGGCCACCCTTAAATTAGATTGAGATATTAATAAAAGAGCTAAGGTGGACGAGGTCAATATAACTATTTGTTCAGCACTTTTGAAATGTACAGCGACAGAATTCCGAATAAGGGCCGTTTATTTATTTATTTACATGTGACACGTATTAATGACAAAAATAACAACAACAAAAAAAAACACCTGCCCTGAATGACGGGCCGCTGCCCAATTCCAATCTACATTCTACAGGGGCGGACTGGCCGTCTGGCATTTCTGGCAAATGGTTAATCCATTTTTTGAGCTAATTGGCCTGTCTAAACTTGTTTTGTTTTTTTGTGTGCAAAATTATCATTTTCTGGCTGATAATGGGCGCCTCAAGGAATAAAATGGGCCGGTGTGGTAGAAATGCCAGGGCCGATTTCTGGTCGCAGTCCGCCCCAGCCAATCTCTAGCTCTACTTTTCACATATGTCCAGTCTCATTGTCCTCCCTGATCTGTGGACGTAACAGAGGTGGTTTAGTAAACCGCTCTCAGCTGATAACCTTGCCTGAGACCTGAAGAATTACCTCCCCCAAGCTAATGCCTAGACTTTATCCCAGCAGGCTAACACAGTCTTGTGATCACGCATATGAGACCTGGATTCAAACCAAGTCAGGCATGTGAGGATAGGATAGACTTTTCCAAACCAATTCTGATCTTTTTCTACTAATTGGTATTTTGACCAATCATATCAGATCTTTTCACATCAGATATTTTTCAGAACTGATCTGATTCTGATTGATCAAATGACTCATACACAACATTTTTTTGTTATCCTGCATGGCAGGAATTTTATCCTGCAATAGGGTGATCAAATTAACATCCTACATCTTTATAACATCTTCAGGGGTCATTATGAACCTGCCAGACAGACAGATGATCTACACAGATACAGTGATGTCATTGGCTGAGAGGAGACAGCGAAGAGCCAACCGGTCACCTTATCTGTTTTATAGTGTGAGACTGCAGCTCTGTGGTGAGGACATGAGACACTGATGTCATTTATTTAGTCCATATTGATTATTCAGTACTCTTACATCAGTCTAACTTAACCACAATGGACATGATCACCACAGACTGAGTCTAACTTAACTACGATGGACACGATCACCACAGACTGAGTCTAACTTAACCACAATGGACACGATCACCACAGACTGAGTCTAACTTAACTACGATGGACACGATCACCACAGACTGAGTCTAACTTAACCACAAAACAAATATATAGTGACAAATCTAACTTAAAAAAAGAGTGAGTCTAACTTAACCACAATTATATTGAAATGTCATTCTAACCACAATGGACAGTTTCTAACTTAACCACAATGTCACCACAGAGTGAGTCTATTTACACCAAATGGTATAAAAATACGATCCCAAGAGCAAAACAAATGACTATGAGTCTAACTTAAACAATGGACCAACTGAGAAGGAAGGTGAGATGGACAGACTGAGATGGGTCACCACAGAGTGAGTCCTAACCCTCATCAATGGACACGATCACCACAGTGTGATCAATTCAAAAAAATATATAGTGACAAATCAAAAAAATAAATCTTTATATTGAAATGTCATTCTAAAGTTTCTATGTCATTTATTTACACAAACAGGTATAAAATACATCCCAAGAGCAAAACAAATGACTATGGGTAACAACAAGGACCAACTGAAGGAAGGTGAGGAGACGAGAGAGGTCAACAGAGCCTCCCTCATCAATACTATTGGACCTGTCCAGTATAATGCGATATGGCAGCCTTGTGACTGAGCACAGAGAGATGTGTTTTCCACATGGCACCCTATTCCCCATATAGTGCACTACTTTTGACCAGGGGCCATAGGGCTATATAGCGAATAGAGTGCCGTTTGGGACACAGACAGAGAAGAGCTGCAGTATTGATGGTCTGGCCAGCTGAAGGAACATATTGCAAATGAGCTTGCAGCTATTTTCTGTTATTTAGGCCAGTATTTTCCACTCCACAGCCTGCGCTCCAAGTTGAGGCCCTAGTCATTAAAATGTATTAAAACAACCCAGTCTGGTGTTCCACATATCACATCGTACAGCGTGTGTGTGTGTGTGGGGGGGGGGTCATTTTACTGGGCCGTCCTAACTACCCTCTGTAGCACTTTGCGGTCGGATGTCAAGCAGTTGCCATACCAAGCGGTGATGCTCTCAATGGTGCAGCTGTAGAACTTGTTGAGGTTCTGAGGGGCCGATGCCAAATTTTTCCAGCCTCCTGAAGAGGAAGATGAGTTGTCGTGCCCTCTTCACAACTGTGTGGATGTGATTGGACGTTGATAGATCCTTAGTGATGTGGACACAGAGGAAGCTCTCAACCCACTCCACTACAGTCCTGACCATGTGAATTGGGTCTGATGGCCTTCCTCCTCACTTACAAACACCGCACACTGGTACCTTCCGGAATCTCTGGCTCCAAGGCTGGAGATGTGAAGCTCAATGTGGCCCTCTCTCAGGCCCTCCTTCCTTAGCTGCACACGACCCCTGTAACCCTGGTGTTGGGGTCCCTCGACACCTTTGACCAGACTACACAGCTCCTTTAGTGGTTTAGAGTCGACGTAGGAACAGTGGATCACGGAGTCAGAGTAGAGGTCTTTGTTGGCAGGAAAGCACCACTGCATTGTGACATGTCCATGGTTCTCTGCCAGGTATTTGACATGAGAGACGGTCACTAAAGAATGTCCCATGTCACATGACCAGAGTAGAGAGAAAACGTTAAGGTATCCCCATGTTTTCATTCCTGTCGTGGTTGACCATCAGAAAAGGGTTCTTCAAAGAAACTATAAGAACGACCTGAGGAATAAAACAACGCAGACACACGAGAGATTTAAAACAACTTCCAGATCAAAAATATCTGTCAGCACTAATTTTGTATGTACTTTTTGTAGACACTTATAACATATTTGGTAAATACTGTTAAATCAATGGGTTGCAAAAGAACATACAGATGCCGTATCTTAATTTGATCATCCTGTTTGTGGCAGACCGCACTGTAAAAACTTCTGCAAATACAAATATCCTTTATCATTTATGCAAGTTAACACTCCTTTTCCACTATACCAATGGTGACACACATAATATATAAATGGTGGAATAAACACAAACTATAAAAATGGTAACTTGTGGAATAAACACATAATATATAAATGGTAACTTGTGGAATAAACACATAATATATCAATGGTAACTTGTGGAATAAACACATAATATATAAATGGTAACTTGTGGAATAAACACAATATATAAATGGTAACTTGTGGAATAGACACATAATAGTCAGTCAGAAGCCTAAGTAGTGTAACCCTACTGTAGAATATAGAGGAGTGTAACCCTACTGTAGAGTATAGAGGAGTGTAACCCTACTGTATAGAGGAGTGTAACCCTACTGTAGAATATAGAGGAGTGTAACCCTACTGTAGAATATAGAGGACTGTAACCCTACTGTAGAATATAGAGAGTGTAACCCTACTGTAGAGAGGAGTGTAACCCTACTGTAGAGTATAGAGGAGTGTAACCCTACTGTAGAATATAGAGGAGTGTAACCCTACTGTATAGAGGAGAGAGGAGTGTAACCCTACTGTAGAGGAGAGAGGAGTGTAACCCTACTGTAGAATATAGAGGAGTGTAACCCTACTGTAGAATATAGAGGAGTGTAACCCTACTGTAGAATATAGAGGAGTGTAACCCTACTGTAGAGTATAGAGGAGTGTAACCCTACTGTAGAGTATAGAGGAGTGTAACCCTACTGTAGAATATAGAGGAGTGTAACCCTACTGTAGAATATAGAGGAGTGTAACCCTACTGTAGAATATAGAGGAGTGTAACCCTACTGTAGAATATAGAGGAGTGTAACCCTACTGTAGAATATAGAGGAGTGTAACCCTACTGTAGAATATAGAGGAGTGTAACCCTACTGTAGAATATAGAGGAGTGTAACCCTACTGTAGAATATAGAGGAGTGTAACCCTACTGTAGAGATATAGAGGAGTGTAACCCTACTGTAGAATATAGAGGAGTGTAACCCTACTGAATATAGAATATAGAGGAGTGTAACCCTACTGTAGAATATAGAGGAGTGTAACCCTACTGTAGAATATAGAGGAGTGTAACCCTACTGTAGAATATAGAGGAGTGTAACCCTACTGTAGAATATAGAGGAGTGTAACCCTACTGTAGAATATAGAGGAGTGTAATAGAATATAGAGTGTAACCCTACTGTAGAATATAGAGGAGTGTAACCCTACTGTAGAATATAGAGGAGTGTAACCCTACTGTAGAATATAGAGGATGTAACCCTACTGTAGAATATAGAGGAGTGTAACCCTACTGTAGAATATAGAGGAGTGTAACCCTACTGTAGAGTGTAAGAGGATAGAGGAGTGTAACCCTACTGTAGAGGAGAGAGGAGTGTAACCCTACTGTAGAATATAGAGGAGTGTAACCCTACTGTAGAATATAGAGGAGTGTAACCCTACTGTAGAATATAGAGGAGTGTAACCCTACTGTAGAATATAGAGGAGTGTAACCCTACTGTAGAATATAGAGGAGTGTAACCCTACTGTAGAATATAGAGGAGTGTAACCCTACTGTAGAATATAGAGGAGTGTAACCCTACTAGAATAGTAAATATAGAGGAGTGTAACCCTACTGTAGAATATAGAGGAGTGTAACCCTACTGTGTATAGAGGAGTGTAACCCTACTGTAGAATATAGAGGAGTGTAACCCTACTGTAGAATATAGAGGAGTGTAACCCTACTGTAGAATATAGAGGAGTGTAACCCTACTGTAGAATATAGAGGAGTGTAACCCTACTGTAGAATATAGAGGAGTGTAACCCTACTGTAGAATATAGAGGAGTGTAACCCTACTGTAGAATATAGAGGAGTGTAACCCTACTGTAGAATATAGAGGAGTGTAACCCTACTGTAGAATATAGAGGAGTGTAACCCTACTGTAGAGTATAGAGGAGTGTAACCCTACTGTAGAATATAGAGGAGTGTAACCCTACTGTATAGAGGAGAGAGGAGTGTAACCCTACTGTAGAGGAGAGAGGAGTGTAACCCTACTGTAGAATATAGAGGAGTGTAACCCTACTGTAGAATATAGAGGAGTGTAACCCTACTGTAGAATATAGAGGAGTGTAACCCTACTGTAGAATATAGAGGAGTGTAACCCTACTGTAGAATATAGAGGAGTGTAACCCTACTGTAGAATATAGAGGAGTGTAACCCTACTGTAGAATATAGAGGAGTGTAACCCTACTGTAGAATATAGAGGAGTGTAACCCTACTGTAGAATATAGAGGAGTGTAACCCTACTGTAGAGGAGAGAGGAGTGTAACCCTACTAGAGGAGTGTAACCCTACTGTCGAATATAGAGGAGTGTAACCCTACTGTAGAATATAGAGGAGTGTAACCCTACTGTAGAATATAGAGGAGTGTAACCCTACTGTAGAGGATAGAGGAGTGTAACCCTACTGTAGAATACAGTGGGCACTGCAGGCCAAATACAGACCATTCTAGAATCCCAGAATACAGGGCACTGCAGGCCAAATTGCAGATAATTCTAGTGTTTCTATGGCAATGGCCGCTGTCCTAGCCTGGCACAGTTTGGAATATGCTAACAATCTCTCTTCAATTGATTTAAAAAAAAGTTTTATATACATATATATTTTTTCAAACTGGGCAAGTCAGTGAAGTCAGTGAATTCTTAATTTACAGTACAATGGCGGCCTACCCAAGCCAAACCCTAACCTGGACGATGCAGGGCCATGGGACTCCCAATGGGATGGGACTCCCAATCACGGCCTGATACAGCCTGGAATCGAACCAGGGTCTGTAGTGAAGCCTCTAGCACTGAGATGCAGTGCCTTAGACCGCTGCACCTGCAATCCCCAACCAACCATCCCTCACCATACCAACCCCTCTCACCTAGTCTCTCCCCATACCAACCCCTCACATCCCCCTCTCACCTAGTCTCTCCCCATACCAACCCCTCACATCCCCCTCTCACCTAGTCCCTCCCCTCACATCCCCCTCTCACCTAGTCTCTCCCCCCTTACCAACCTCTCACATCCCCCTCTCACCTAGTCCCTCCCAATACCAACCTCTCACATCCCCCTCTCACCTAGTCCCTCCCAATACCAAACCCTCACATCCCCCTCTCACCTAGTCCCTCCCCTCACATCCCCCTCTCACCTAGTCCCTCCCCCCATCCCCCTCTCACCTAGTCTCTCTCCCCATACCAACCCCTCACATCCTCCTCTCACCTAGTCTCTCCCCATACCAACCCCTCACATCCCCCTCTCACCTAGTCTCTCCCCATACCAACCCCTCTCCCCATCCCCCTCTCACCTAGTCTCTCCCCATACCAACCTCTCACCTAGTCTCTCCCCAGTACCAATACCCCCTCACATCTCCCTCTCACCTAGTCCCTCCCAATACCAACCTCTCACATCCTCCTCTCACCTAGTCCTCCCCATACCAACCCCTCACATCCCCCTCTCACCTAGTCTCTCCCCATACCAACCCCTCACATCCCCTCTCACCTAGGTCTCTCCCCCACCAACCCCTCACATCCCCCTCTCACCTAGTCCCTCCCCCACCAACCCCTCACATCCCCCTCTCACCTAGTCCCTCCCCCATACCAACCCCTCACATCCCCCTCTCACCTAGTCTCTCCCCATACCAACCCCTCACATCCCCTTCTCACCTAGTCTCTCCCCATACCACCCCTCACATCCCCCTCTCACCTAGTCTCTCCCCCCCACCCATCATCCCCTCTCACCTAGTCTCTCCCAATACCAACCTCTCACATCCCCCTCTCACCTAGTCTCTCCCAATACCAACCCCTCACATCCCCCTCTCACCTAGTCTCTCCCCATACCAACCCCTCACATCCCCCTCTCACCAGTCCCTCCCCTCACATCCCCCTCTCACCTAGTCCCATACCCCTCACATCCCCCTCTCACCTAATACCAACCCCTCACATCCCCTCTCACCTAGTCTCTCCCCATACCAACCCCTCACATCCCCCTCTCACCTAGTCCTCCCCATACCAACCCCTCACATCCCCTCTCACCTAGTCTCTCCCCATACCAACCCCTCACATCCCCCTCTCACCTAGTCCCTCCCCATACCAACCCCTCACATCCCCTTCTCACCTAGTCTCTCCCCATACCAACCCCTCACATCCCCCTCTCACCCCCTCCCCATACCAACCCCTCACATCCCCCTCTCACCTAGTCCCCCTCACATCCCCCTCTCACCTAGTCTCTCCCCATACCAACCTCTCACATCCCCCTCTCACCTAGTCTCTCCCCATACCAACCCCTCACATCCCCCTCCTATACCAACCCCTCACATCCCCCTCTCACCTAGTCCCTCCCCTCCATCCCCCTCTCACCTAGTCCCTCCCCATACCAACCCCTCACATCCCCTTCTCACCTAGTCTCTCCCCATACCAACCCCTCACATCCCCTCTCACCTAGTCTCTCCCCATACCAACCCCTCACATCCCCCTTCTCACCTAGTCTCTCCCCATACCAACCCCTCACATCCCCCTCTCACCTAGTCCCTCCCCATACCAACCCCTCACATCCCCCTCTCACCTAGTCTCTCCCCATACCAACCCCTCACATCCCCCTCTCACCTAGTCTCTCCCCATACCAACTCACATCCCCCTCTCACCTAGTCTCTCCCCATACCAACCCCTCACATCCCCCTCTCACCTAGTCCCTCCCCATACCAACCCCTCTCACCTAGTCTCTCCCCATACCAACCCCTCACATCCCCCTCTCACCTAGTCCCTCCCAATACCAACCCCTCACATCCCCCTCTCACCTAGTCTCTCCCCATACCAACCCCTCACATCCCCCCTATCACCTACCCCTCACATCCTCCCAATACCAACTAGTCCCTCACATCCCCTCTCACCTAGTCCCTCCCCATACCAACCCCTCACATCCCCCTCTCACCTAGTCCCTCCCCTACCAACCCCCCCCTCTCACCTAGTCCCTCCCCATACCAACCTCTCACATCCCCCTCTCACCTAGTCCCTCCCCTTACCAACCCCTCACATCCCCCTCTCACCTAGTCCCTCCCCATACCAACCTCTCACATCCCCTTCTCACCTAGTCCCTCCCCATACCAACCCCTCACATCCCCCTCTCACCTAGTCCCTCCCCTTACCAACCTCTCACATCCCCCTCTCACCTAGTCCCTCCCAATACCAACCTCTCACATCCCCCTCTCACCTAGTCCCTCCCAATACCAACCCCTCACATCCCCCTCTCACCTAGTCCCTCCCTCACATCCCCCTCTCACCTAGTCCCTCCCCTCACATCCCCCTCTCACCTAGTCTCTCCCCATACCAACCCATCACATCCTCCTCTCACCTAGTCTCTCCCCATACCAACCCCTCACATCCCCCTCTCACCTAGTCTCTCCCCATACCAAACCCTCACATCCCCCTATCACCTAGTCTCTCCCCATACCAACCTCTCACCTAGTCTCTCCCCATACCAACCCCTCACATCTCCCTCTCACCTAGTCCCTCCCCTCACATCCCCCTCTCACCTAGTCTCTCCCCATACCAACCCCTCACATCCCCCTCTCACCTAGTCCCTCCCCATACCAACCCCTCTCACCTAGTCCCTCCCCATACCAACCCCTCTCACCTAGTCTCTCCCCATACCAACCCCTCTCACCTAGTCTCTCCCCATACCAACCCCTCACATCCCCCTCTCACCTAGTCCCTCCCAATACCAACCTCTCACATCCTCCTCTCACCTAGTCTCTCCCCATACCAACCCCTCACATCCCCCTCTCACCTGGTCTCTCCCCATACCAACCCCTCACATCCCCCTCTCACCTGGTCTCTCCCCATACCAACCCCTCACATCCCCTTCTCACCTGGTCTCTCCCCCACCAACCCCTCACATCCCCCTCTCACCTAGTCCCTCCCCTTACCAACCCCTCACATCCCCCTCTCACCTAGTCCCTCCCTCACATCCCCCTCTCACCTAGTCTCTCCCCTCACATCCCCCTCTCACCTAGTCCCTCCCAATACCAACCTCTCACATCCTCCTCTCACCTAGTCCCTCCCAATACCAACCCCTCACGTCCCCCTCTCACCTAGTCTCTCCCCATACCAACCCCTCACATCCCCTTCTCACCTAGTCTCTCCCCATACCAGCCCCTCACATCCCCTCTCACCATACCAACCCCTCACATCCCCCTCTCACCTAGTCTCTCCCCTCACATCCCCCTCTCACCTAGTCTCTCCCAATACCAACCTCTCACATCCCCTTCTCACCTAGTCTCTCCCCATACCAACCCCTCACATCCCCCTCTCACCATACCAACCCCTCACATCCCCTCTCACCTAGTCTCTCCCCTCACATCCCCCTCTCACCTAGTCTCTCCCCATACCAACCCCTCACATCCCCTTCTCACCTAGTCTCTCCCCATACCAACCCCTCACATCCTCTTCTCACCTAGTCTCTCCCCATACCAACCCCTCACATCCCCTTCTCAGTCTCTCCCCATACCAACCCCTCACATCCCCCTCTCACCTAGTCCCTCCCAATACCAACCCCTCACATCCCCTTCTCACCTAGTCTCTCCCCATACCAACCCCTCACATCCCCTCTCACCATACCAACCCCTCACATCCCCCTCTCACCTAGTCTCTCCCCTCACATCCCCCTCTCACCTAGTCTCTCCCAATACCAACCTCTCACATCCCCTTCTCACCTAGTCTCTCCCCATACCAACCCCTCACATCCCCCTCTCACCATACCAACCCCTCACATCCCCCTCTCACCTAGTCTCTCCCCTCACATCCCCCTCTCACCTAGTCTCTCCCCATACCAACCCCTCACATCCCCTTCTCACCTAGTCTCTCCCCATACCAACCCCTCACATCCCCTTCTCACCTAGTCTCTCCCCATACCAACCCCTCACATCCCCTTCTCACTTAGTCTCTCCCCATACCAACCCCTCACATCCCCCTCTCACCTAGTCCCTCCCAATACCAACCCCCTCACATCCCCCTCTCACCTAGTCTCTCCCCATACCAACCCCTCACATCCCCCTATCACCTAGTCTCTCCCCATACCAACTTCTCACCTAGTCTCTCCCCATACCAACCCCTCACATCCCCTCTCACCTAGTCCCTCCCCATACCAACCCCTCTCACCTAGTCTCTCCCTTACCAACCCCTCACATCCCCCTCTCACCTAGTCCCTCCCAATACCAACCCCTCACATCCCCCTCTCACCTAGTCTCTCCCCATACCAACCCCTCACATCCCCCTATCACCTAGTCTCTCCCAATACCAACTTCTCACATCCCCCTCTCACCTAGTCCCTCCCTTACCAACCCCTCACATCCCCCTCTCACCTAGTCCCTCCCCTCACATCCCCCTCTCACCTAGTCCCTCCCCATACCAACCTCTCACATCCCCCTCTCACCTAGTCCCTCCCTTACCAACCCCTCACATCCCCCTCTCACCTAGTCCCTCCCCATACCAACCTCTCACATCCCCTTCTCACCTAGTCCCTCCCCATACCAACCCCTCACATCCCCCTCTCACCTAGTCCCTCCCAATACCAACCTCTCACATCCCCTCTCACCTAGTCCCTCCCAATACCAACCTCTCACATCCCCCTCTCACCTAGTCCCTCCCATACCAACCCCTCACATCCCCCTCTCACCTAGTCCCCCTCCCCCATCCCCCTCTCACCTAGTCCCTCCCCACATCCCCCTCTCACCTAGTCTCTCCCCATACCAACCCCTCACATCCTCCTCTCACCTAGTCTCTCCCCACACCAACCCCTCACATCCCCCTCTCACCTAGTCTCTCCCCATACCAAACCCCTCCCCCTATCCCAGTCTCTCCCCATACCAACCTCTCACCTAGTCTCTCCCCATACCAGCCCCTCACATCCCCCTCTCACCTAGTCCCTCCCCACACCACCTAGTCTCTCCCCTACCAACCCCTCACATCCCCCTCTCACCTAGTCCCTCCCCATACCAACCCCTCTCACCTAGTCCCTCCCCCAACCCCTCTCACCTAGTCTCTCCCCATACCAACCCCTCTCACCTAGTCTCTCCCCATACCAACCCCTCACATCCCCCTCTCACCTAGTCCCTCCCCATACCAACCCTCTCACATCCCCCTCTCACCTAGTCTCTCCCCATACCAACCCCTCACATCCCCCTCTCACCTGGTCTCTCCCCATACCAACCCCTCACATCCCCCTCTCACCTGGTCTCTCCCCATACCAACCCCTCACATCCCCCTCTCACCTGGTCTCTCCCCATACCAACCCCTCACATCCCCCTCTCACCTGGTCTCTCCCCATACCAACCACCAACCATATCACCCATTCACATGCAGGACTCGGACAGAACATCACTAAGGGCCTGTCCAGCTGCCATGCATGCTCAGCACTCCGGAGGCTGTCCCACATCCCAGCATGCACCCTGGGTTGTCAAAGAGTGAGAGGAAGGCAGACGGGCTGGGCTGTGAGACTGCTCAGACAGAACTCCTCTTGGGAAATCCTGCACTTTTCTGCTGTGCTGGCTGCTGTTCTGCTGCTCTGACAGAATTACTCATTTTCTCCCTTCGTTTTAGGACTCATGCATACATAAAGAAGATCTGCTGTCAGTACAGAATGCATTACCGACACGTTTTACCGTATCTACAGTATGTATATTTTAAGATATAATATATATATATATATATATATATGTGTATATTTTAGGATATATATATATATATATATATATATGTGTATATTTTAGGATATATATATATATGTATATTTTAAGATATATATATATATATATATGTATATTTTAAGATATATATATATATATATTTATGTATATTTTAAGATATATATATATATATATTTATGTATATTTTAAGATATATATATATATATATATATATATATATATGTATATTTTAAGATATATATATATGTATATTTTAAGATATATATATATATATATGTATATTTTAGGATATATATATGTATGCATATTTTAAGATATATATTTATATTTTAAGATATATATTTATATTTTAAGATATATTTATATATATATATGTATATTTTAGGATATCTATATGCATATTTGACACTCACTTATCTAGTGGGGAATACATTGATGGTGAAGAGGAACATAGAGTGTTAGTGGCTGAGGAAGAAGAGAAGGAGAGAGAGAAGGACAGTAAATAAAGGCTTGGTGGGTGAGGAAGAAGAGAAGGAGAGAGAGAAGGACAGTAAATAAAGGCTTGGTGGTGAGGAAGAAGAGAAGGAGAGAGAGAAGGACAGTAAATAAAGGCTTGGTGGGTGAGGAAGAAGAGAAGGAGAGAGAGAAGGACAGTAAATAAAGGCTTGGTGGGTGAGGAAGAGGAGAAGGAGAGAGAGAAGGACAGTAAATAAAGGCTTGGTGGGTGAGGAAGAGGAGAAGGAGAGAGAGAAGGACAGTAAATAAAGGCTTGGTGGGTGAGGAAGAGGAGAAGGAGAGAGAAGGACAGTAAATAAAGGCTTGGCGGGTGAGGAAGAGGAGAAGGAGAGAGAGAAGGACAGTAAATAAAGGCTTGGTGGGTGAGGAAGAGGAGAAGGAGAGAGAGAAGGACAGTAAATAAAGGCTTGGCGGGTGAGGAAGAGGAGAAGGAGAGAGAGAAGGACAGTAAATAAAGGCTTGGTGGGTGAGGAAGAGGAGAAGGAGAGAGAGAAGGACAGTAAATAAAGGATAGATGGATGGGGTGAGGAAGAGGAGAATGGATGATGGAGAGAGAAGGACAGTAAATAAAGGCTTGGTGGGTGAGGAAGAGGATAGATGGATGGAGGAGAAAGGAAGGAGAGAGAGATGGATGATGGAAGAGGAGATAAAGGACAGTAAATTAAAGGCTTGGTGGGTGAGCCTTAAATTGTCCTTAATTAGCCACATCTTTCAGTGGCTGGCTGAGACCTGTCCTCTTCTCCTGCTGCTGTGTCCCTAGAGCAGGGTTCCCCAACTGGTCCATCTGGGCCCGCGGGTGGTTCTCCTGCTGCTGTGTCCCTAGAGCAGGGTTCCCCAACTGGTCCATCTGGGCCCGCGGGTGGTTCTCCTGCTGCTGTGTCCCTCGAGCAGGGTTCCCCAACTGGTCCATCTGGGCCCGCGGGTGGTTCTCCTGCTGCTGTGTCCCTAGAGCAGGGTTCCCCAACTGGCCCACCTGGGCCTGCGGGTGGTTCTCCTGCTGCTGTGTCCCTAGAGCAGGGTTCCCCAACTGGTCCATCTGGGCCCGCGGGTGGTTCTCCTGCTGTTGTGTCCCTAGAGCAGGGTTCCCCAACTGGCCCACCTGGGCCTGCGGGTGGTTCTCCTGCTGCTGTGTCCCTCGAGCAGGGTTCCCCAACTGGTCCAATTGGGCCCGCGGGTGATTTTATTTTGGCCCCTTAAGTTTAGTGAGCAAAAAAAAACTAATTTCATTGTTGGACATAAATGAGTAAAAACACCACGGGGTTTCATCACATCTTGTCAGAGTTTAAGAGATGGAGACTAAACCCATCTCCTCCATCTGGTATATGTTTATTGTTTTTAATATTTGACCTTGACTACTTGTATTAAAGGGTTCTTAGTATTTTTACGGGTCTCTCCTTGGCTCTGGTATGAAAGGCTACAACTCAAACCTTGACATACAAGGTACCATATATCTGGGGTAACCCAGCTTTGGATTCTGAGAGTATACCATATATCTGTACTACCCAGCTCTGTAAAATACTATATAGACTGATTAAACCCAGCTTTGGATTCTCAGTATACTATATAGACTGGCTGCAGTACTACCCAGCTGTGTGGATTTGTCATATTTTGATTAAAGGAAGGGGTATACCATATACTGGTGATTACTACCCAGCTGATGGATTCTGAGTATTTAGACTGGTGATTACTACCCAGCTGTGTGGATTCTGAGAGTATACCATATAGACTGGTGATTATCCTGTTAGTTCTACCCAGCTGTGTGGATTCTGAGAGTATACATTATATCTGGTGAGTACTCAGGTTGTTTACCTCTGGTGAGTAGCCCAGCTGTGTGGATTCTGAGAGTAAACCATATATCTGGTGAGTACTACCCAGCTGTGTGGATTCTGAGAGTATACCATATATCTGGTGAGTACTACCCAGCTGTGTGGATTCTGAGAGTATACCATATATCTGGTGAGTACTATCCAGCTGTGTGGATTCTGAGAGTATACCATATATCTGGTGAGTACTACCCAGCTGTGTGGATTCTGAGAGTATACCATATAGACTGGTGAGTACTACCCAGCTGTGTGGATTCTAGTATACCATATAGACTGGTGATTACTACCCAGCTGTGTGGATTCTGAGAGTATACCATATAGACTGGTGATTACTACCCAGCTGTGTGGATTCTGAGAGTATACTATATAGACTGGTGAGTACTACCCAGCTGTGTGGATTCTGAGAGTATACCATATATCTGGTGAGTACTACCCAGCTGTGTGGATTCTGAGAGTATACCATATAGACTGGTGAGTAGAGTTTCAAAATTCTATCAACATTCCCAACATTTACAGGTTTTCTAGATATCCAGGTTGGAAGAGTTCGGAATAAAACAGGCGATCCAGAATCCTTCAACCAGGATTCCTGGAAAAACCTGACCGAGTTTTGCTACTTTACTGCACTGAGGAAAGGTGTGATTTTTCTGCCCACTAAATCACATGTTGACCACAAGGTGGCGCCACATACCACAACTAATAATACTTCATTTACACATCTAGTCACAAGGTTTCCCTTTAGTGGATGGTTGTATGCTGTGGATCTATGTATTCTCATGAAGGCCAGCTACGTGTGAGCAATTATCAAATCATAACTCCTGGCATGGATGGTCAACCATGTGGACTGAGGTGGTATGGGGGAAAGATGCAGACAATCAAAAGAAGACATCAAATAATATTTCAGATAATTCAATTGAGACCATAAACACACAGAGACAGACTCACACAGACTCACACAGAGACAGACTCACACAGAGACAGACTCACACAGACTCACACAGACTCACACAGAGACAGACTCACACAGACTCACACAGAGACAGACTCACACAGACTCACACAGACTCACACAGAGACAGACTCACACAGAGACAGACTCACACAGACTCACACAGAGACAGACTCACACAGACTCACACAGAGACAGACTCACACAGACTCACACAGAGACAGACTCACACAGAGACAGACTCACACAGACTCACACAGAGACAGACTCACACAGAGACAGACTCACACAGACTCACACAGAGACAGACTCACACAGAGACAGACTCACACAGACTCACACAGAGACAGACTCACACAGACTCACACAGAGACAGACTCACACAGACTCACACAGAGACAGACTCACACAGAGACAGACTCACACAGACTCACACAGAGACAGACTCACACAGAGACAGACTCACACAGAGACAGACTCACACAGAGAGACTCACACAGACTCACACAGAGACAGACTCACACAGACTCACACAGAGACAGACTCACACAGACTCACACAGAGACAGACTCACACAGAGACAGACTCACACAGACTCACACAGAGAGACTCACACAGACTCACACAGAGACAGACTCACACAGAGACAGACTCACACAGACTCACACAGAGACAGACTCACACAGACTCACACAGAGACAGACTCACACAGAGACAGACTCACACAGAGACAGACTCACACAGAGAGACTCACACAGACTCACACAGAGACAGACTCACACAGAGCCAGACGCAAACAGACACACAGAGCCAGAGACAGACTCACACCAGGGCCACAGAGACAGACTCACACAGAGCCACATGCAGACAGACTCACACAGAGACAGACTCACACAGACTCACACAGAGACAGACTCACACAGAGACAGACTCACACAGAGACAGACTCACACAGACTCACACAGAGACAGACTCACACAGACTCACACAGAGACAGACTCACACAGACTCACACAGAGACAGACTCACACAGACTCACACAGAGACAGACTCACACAGAGACAGACTCACACAGAGACAGACTCACACAGACTCACACAGACTCACACAGACTCACACAGAGACAGACTCACACAGACTCACACAGAGACAGACTCACACAGACTCACACAGAGACAGACTCACACAGAGACAGACTCACACAGACTCACACAGAGAGACTCACACAGACTCACACAGAGACAGACTCACACAGAGACAGACTCACACAGACTCACACAGAGACAGACTCACACAGACTCACACAGAGACAGACTCACACAGAGACAGACTCACACAGAGAGACTCACACAGACTCACACAGAGACAGACTCACACAGAGACAGACTCACACAGAGACAGACACAGAGCCAGACGCAAACAGACACACAGAGCCAGACGCAGACAGACACACACTCACACCAGGGCCACACGCAGACAGACTCACACAGAGCCACATGCAGACAGACTCACAACGCCACACGCAGACAGACTCACACAGAGACAGACTCACACAGACTCACACAGAGACAGACTCACACAGAGACAGACTCACACAGACTCACACAGAGACAGACTCACACAGACTCACACAGAGACAGACTCACACAGACTCACACAGAGACAGACTCACACAGACTCACACAGAGACAGACTCACACAGAGACAGACTCACACAGAGACAGACTCACACAGACTCACACAGAGACTCACAGACTCACACAGAGACAGACTCACACAGAGACAGACTCACACAGACTCACACAGAGACAGACTCACACAGAGACAGACTCACACAGAGAGACTCACACAGACTCACACAGAGACAGACTCACACAGAGACAGACTCACACAGACTCACACAGAGACAGACTCACACAGACTCACACAGAGACAGACTCACACAGACTCACACAGAGACAGACTCACACAGAGAGACTCACACAGACTCACACAGAGACAGACTCACACAGAGACAGACTCACACAGAGACAGACACAGAGCCAGACGCAAACAGACACACAGAGCCAGACGCAGACAGACACACACTCACACCAGGGCCACACGCAGACAGACTCACACAGAGCCACATGCAGACAGACTCACAACGCCACACGCAGACAGACTCACACAGAGACAGACTCACACAGAGACAGACACACACAGAGACAGACACACACAGAGCCACATGCAGATACTCACACAGCACCACACGCAGACACACACACAGCACCACATGCAGACACGCCAGACAGACAATACAGACTTACACAACACCACAGGCCAGACACACAGAGGAAATCAACCCCCCCCACACCGCAGACAGACAGGCCAGACACACAGAGGAAATCAACCCCCACACCGCAGACAGACAGGCCAGACACACAGAGGAAATCAACCCCCCCACACCGCAGACAGACAGGCCAGACACACAGAGGAAATCAACCCCCACACCGCAGACAGACAGGCCAGACACACAGAGGAAATCAACCACCCCCACACCGCAGACAGACAGGAGAAAGCCTTTCTACTTCATTAAAGAGAAGCAGCTTTTTTCCAGAACGTGATCAGAAAATACAACTGTTTCTCCATCATATTTCCTTTTTATTGGGTTTTTCTTTTCCTATGAAAAGCTGCTGTTGAAAACAGCCAAAGTGAAGTGCTTCAGTCCTCATCTTTCTCCAATCGCATCCCTCCAAAACTACCATCACATGGGTACGTACGGGTGTTCTTATTGGCTCACTGAGAATGTATCTGACCCTTGATTGTAACGCTTGGTGTTCATTGTTTGCTGTGGTTGTTTGAATTGAAAGTGTTCAGGGCGTGAGGCATGGTCCCCTGTCCTGACCAGTTATTGTCGTCCACCGGCTCCAGTACAGTTTTAATCCAGGTTGTTGTTGTTGACAGGCATGGTCCCCAGAACAGTCCCGTTTTATCCACGTCGTACAGTACGTCCAGTATTGCGTTGCTCCGTGCTCACCTCCTAAAAACGAGGTACAGCCGGGCGACCGTCTGTTTCTATTTATTTTTAATCTTCTCCAAAATAGATGTCATATATATAATATATACACACGAACTCATCTCTTTATTCATCTGTGATGCCTGTAAGCCCCCCCTCCCCCCACAAAAATGGAAAAACATTTTGTACTTTTATTACAAAATTGTAACAAAGACAGTTCGTTCTTGTTCTCCTGTTCATCCCTGGAAGGAGGATGAGGCTCAGTGAATACGGACAGCTGGAGGTTGTCTGTCACTGATTGGTGGATAATTCTTGTAGGCAGAAAAGGGGCAGAGAAATGGTGGATGGAAAGGGAGCGAATGACAGAACAAACAGAAGGGAAATAAATGTGTGTTTGAGAGTTAATGTCCAAACTGAACTATTATGGGTCTTGTCTTCACATATTAACAAATCTACAAACATCTTTTGTGTTCTTTTATTACGAAATAGAGCTACAATATGAACATTGCATTTTCTCCTGGCCTCTTGTCTGTCTGTGGGTCTGTCTGTCTGTCTGTCTGTCTGTGGGTCTTCCACTCTGCTACAGTAACATTGTGTTGAGGTATTATCTGCAGGTCACTGTGTTCTTTGAACACTTCTGTTGGATAATGACAGATCAACCTTGTTCCTTCACTGTCAGAGGGTCTGTGTGTGTATTATGATGTCACGGTGCTTCGTGACCAATGGGGAGGTCTGAAGAATGAGGCGTAAACAAAAAGGTTCTGAATGTTTTCAAATTGACAACCAACCAAAACAAAAGGGACAAGGTCAGGAAAAAAACTGGGAAAAGAAAAAATATATATATTTAAAAAAAGAGAAACCAGCGTCTGATTGGGCGGCACATCATTCAGTTCAGGGGAAGAAGGACCTGCTCGGAGCCAAAATGGTCGCCGGATTTCCCTCCATTTGGCCTAAAGTCAATTTGCCAGACGGTGGATCGAGGAATAAAAAGCAGGATGCCTGAGCCAGCCACACCGGCATTCGCTGTCTGTAGGTCTGTCCGTCTGTCTGCTGTGAGGAACCAGGGCCAGGGACCAGAACTCTAACCAGGTCTAGGATCCCATGGTGGACTGAGAACGAGGGGAAGGAAGTCTCTCAGAAGGCTTGCTGAGCTGGGTTGTAGTTGAAGGTGGATGGCACGTGGGGTCTCTCCTCTAGCTTCTCGTATTCCAGATGAAACTCCTAGAAAGGGAGGGGAGAAACAAGGGTTTTAGGGACGGTAGAGGATAACGGCAGTGGATAACGGCAGTGGATAACGGCAGTGGATAACGGCAGTGGATAACGGCAGTGGATAACGGTAGTGGTAGTGGATAACGGCAGTGGATAACGGTAGTGGATAACGGTAGTGGTAGTGGATAACGGCAGTGGATAACGGTAGTGGATAACGGTAGTGGTAGTGGATAACGGTAGTGGATAACGGCAGTGGATAACGGTAGTGGATAACGGTAGTGGTAGTGGATAACGGTAGTGGATAACTGTAGTGGTAGTGGTAGTGGATAACGGTAGTGGATAACGGTAGTGGTAGTGGATAACGGTAATGGATAACGGTAGTGGTAGTGGATAACGGCAGTGGATAACGGTAGTGGATAACGGTAGTGGTAGTGGATAATGGTAGTGGATAACGGTAGTGGTAGTGGATAACGGTAGTGGTAGTGGATAACGGTAATGGATAACGGTAGTGGATAACGGTAGTGGTAGTGGATAACGGTAGTGGATAACGGTAGTGGATAACGGCAGTGGATAACGGTAGTGGATAACGGTAGTGGATAACGGTAGTGGATAACGGCAGTGGATAACGGCAGTGGATAACGGCAGTGGTAGTGGAACGGCAGTGGATAACGGTAGTGGTAGTGGATAACGGCAGTGGATAACGGCAGTGGATAACGGTAGTGTTAGTGGATAACGGCAGTGGATAACGGTAGTGTTAGTGGATAACGGCAGTGGATAACGGCAGTGGTAGTGGATAACGGTAGTGTTAGTGGATAACGGTAGTGGATAACGGCAGTGGTAGTGGATAACGGTAGTGGATAACGGCAGTGTTAGTGGATAACGGTTGTGGATAACGGCAGTGGATAACGGCAGTGGATAACGGCAGTGGATAACGGTAGTGGATAACGGCAGTGGATAACGGCAGTGGATAACGGCAGTGGATTAGTGGATAACGGCAGTGGATAACGGCAGTGGATAACGGTAGTGGATAACGGCAGTGGATAACGGCAGTGGATAACGGCAGTGGATAACGGTAGTGGATAACGGCAGTGGATAACAATAGTGGATAACGGTAGTGGATAACGGTAGTGGATAACGGCAGTGGATAACGGCAGTGGATAACAGTAGTAGATAACGGCAGTGGATAACGGCAGTAGATAACGGCAGTGTTCAGCTGAAGTAGTGGATAACGGCAGTAGATAACGGCAGTAGATGACGGCAGTGTTCAGCTGAAGTAGTGGATAACGGCAGTGGACAACGGTAGTGGATAACGGCAGTGGATAACGGCAGTGGATAACGGCAGTGGGTAACGGCAGTGGGTAACGGCAGTGGGTAACGGCAGTGGGTAACGGCAGTGGGTAACGGCAGTGGATAACGGTAGTGGATAACGGCAGTGGATAACAATAGTGGATAACAATAGTGGATAACGGCAGTGGATAACGGTAGTGGATAACGGCAGTGGATAACAATAGTGGATAACGGCAGTGGATAACGGTAGTAGATAACGTTAGTGGATAACGGCAGTGGATAACGGCAGTGGATAACAATAGTGGATAACAATAGTGGATAACGGCAGTGGATAACGGCAGTGGATAACGGCAGTGGATAACAATAGTGGATAACAATAGTGGATAACGGCAGTGGATAACGGCAGTGGATAACGGCAGTGGATAACGGCAGTGGATAACGGTAGTGGATAACGGCAGTGGATAACGGTAGTGGATAACGGCAGTGGATAACAATAGTGGATAACAATAGTGGATAACGGCAGTGGATAACGGCAGTGGATAACGGCAGTGGATAACAATAGTGGATAACGGCAGTGGATAACGGCAGTGGATAACGGCAGTGGATAACAGTAGTGGATAACGGTAGTGGAAAACGGTAGTGGATAACGGCAGTGGATAACGGCAGTAGATAACAATAGTGGATAACGGTAGTGGATAACGGCAGTAGATAACAATAGTGGATAACGGCAGTGGATAACGGCAGTGGATAACGGCAGTAGATAACGGCAGTAGATAACGGCAGTGGATAACGGCAGTGGATAACGGCAGTGGATAACGGTAGTAGATAACGTTAGTAGATAACGGCAGTGGATAACGGCAGTGGATAACGGCAGTGGATAACGGCAGTGGATAACGGCAGTAGATAACGGCAGTGGATAACAATAGTGGATAACGGTAGTAGATAACGGCAGTGGATAACGGCAGTGGATAACGGCAGTGGATAACGGCAGTGGATAACGGCAGTAGATAACGGCAGTGGATAACGGCAGTAGATAACGGCAGTGTTCAGCTGAAGCAGCATATTAAATACAGAACATCTCTCGAGGAGAATATTGTACATGATAGAACAATACTAGAAGCTTTCTATGGGGGAATCAGCAGGTTTACAAATCCTCTGGGAGTGAATGATCCCAGATGTCAAGGGTCCATGTTGGAAACACACATGTCAACAACTGCATGACAAAGCACATCTATATCAAACCACATACACTTTTGCAATTGGAAAAGCTGTTGTTATCTTGCCCCCCAAAACAGTATTTCTAGTTGTAACTACAACACCTTGGGAAAGTATTCAAGCCCCTTCCTTTTTCCACATTATGTTACAGACTCATTCTAAAATGGATTACATCGTTTTTTTCCTCATCAATCTACACACAATACCCCATAATGACATCACAATACCCCATAATGACATCACAATACCCCATAATGACATCACAATACCCCATAATGACATCACAATACCTCATAATGGCATCACAATACCCCATACTGACATCACAATACCCTACAATGACATCACAATACCCTACAATGACGTCACAATACCCCATAATGACATCACAAAACCCCATGACATCACAAAACCCCATAATGACATCACAAAACCCCATAATGACATCACAAAACCCCATAATGACATCACAAAACCCCATAATGACATCACAATACCCTAGAATGACAGCACAAAACGGGACATACCCCATAATTTTTTCTTCAAATGTATTAAAGATATAAAACTGAAATACCTTATTTACATAAGTATTCAGACTCTTTTCTATGAGACTGGAAATTGAGCTCCAGTGCATCCTGTTTCCATTGATCATCCTTGAGATGTTTCTACAACTTGGACATGATTTGGAAAGGCACACACCTGTCTATATAAGGTCTCACAGTTGACAGTGCATGTCAGAGCAAAAACCAAGTCATGAACTCTAAAGAATTGTCCGTAGAGCTCTGAGACAGGAATGTGTCGAGGCACAGATCTAGGGAAGGGTACCAGAAAAGGATTGCAGCATTGAAAGACCAAGAACACAGTGGCCTCCATCATTCTGAAATGGAAGAATTTTAGAACCACCAAGACTCTTCCTAGAGCTGTCAGCCAGGACAAACTGAGCAATAGGTGGAGAAAGGCCATTGGTCAGGGAGGTGACCAAGAACCCAAGAAGAATGGGAGAACTCCTCAAA
>NW_024609442.1:165000-175553 GCF_018296145.1 Oncorhynchus tshawytscha
AATCTCCACGACACGTTACATTGAGCTGGTTAGAAAAGGTACTTTCACCATCCTTAATGAACAACTTAGAAGAAGGTCTGAATCAGAGAGGTGCGGGGGGGCTGCCATAAGGGTGAATGGTGGTGTGTTGTGGCCATGTTGGCCAACAGCAACCCGACCCTGGGTTTATTCTGTTTCTGAGGTACATACCTTGTCCCTTATGTGAATGTTGGTTAAATACTCAGATGGAACATGGAAGTCTGGAAGGGAAGAGAGAAGTGGTTAGAGAGAACCAGACGGGGAAACTGGCAGAATCTATCCCACCTCCAGAGCACTCTGGCTGGGTAGGATACGTACCGATGTCCTGGGGTCGACACGGTGCTGACGCCCAGGGAGATGCAAACTTGGGGTACAGGTTTCTGAAGGACGAGAAAGTGGTCATGCGGGAGAGAGACAGATTATTTTGTTGCCATGTCAACAGGTTACAATGGCGTGACCTTTTCGTTTTTAGATTTTTTTTTAAAAAGACAGAATTGGACATAATAGCAGCCTATTGTCCAGTGAGTGTGTGTTTTTCAGGAGGCTACAGCAGAGATCAGCTGCCTGCTACTACTCTCAGGCTGTCAGGATGAGACAACATGTAGCAGGATGACTGATTAGTGAAGGTTGCTCATCTTCTTATGACTGGAGGAGGGAGATGCCAAGAGAGGTGTACAGGTGTGTGAAAGAGCCACTCCTCGCACCGTTCCCGTAACAGCCTGGGATATATTTGGGCTATTTTTTTTAGACCAGAGGATAGAGTGCCTCCTACTGGTCCTCCAACACCACTTCCAGCAGCATCTGGTCTCCCATCCAGGGACCGACCAGGACCAACCCTGCTTAGCTTTAGAATCAAGCCAGCAGTGGTATACAGGGTGGTATTGGGTGGTGAGCTGGCTCACCTCTGACCAATAAATAGCGCAGGTGATCCGGAGTGGGCGGGTGTTAGGGGTGTGGCTCCCTGAGACAACACACAGGCTATGCTCAGACAGCCTTCTGTGGCTTAGCAGTTATCTTTACACAGTGCGCGCACACACGGTGCAGTGGTATACAGTGCGCACACACACACAGTGCACACACACAGTGCACACACACAGTGCACACACACAGTGCACACACACAGTGCACACACACAGTGCACACACAGTGCACACACACAGTGCACACACACAGTGCACACACAGTACACACACAGTGCACACACACAGTGCACACACAGTACACACACAGTACACAGCTGCCATTTGGTGCATGAGAAATGCTTAACAGAAGCCTTTGGTCTGAGGGGCGTCGTCACCAAACACAGGAGATGCAACTCCACTAACCCTCCAGCTATGTAGATAATGAAACTAGTCACATCACTACCCACAGACACAGACAGCAGTTACCCTACACAGCACAGACAGCAGGCACCCTACACAGCACAGACAGCAGTTACCCTACACAGCACAGACAGCAGGTACCCTACACAGCACAGACAGCAGTTACCCTACACAGCAGTTACCCTACACAGCACATCAGACAGACAACAGTTACCCTACACAGCACAGACAGCAGTTACCCTACACAACACAGACAGAGAGACAGCAGTTACCCTACACAGCACAGACAGAGAGACAGCAGTTACCCTACACAGCACAGACAGAGAGACAGCAGTTACCCTACACAGCACAGACAGAGAGACAGCAGTTACCCTACACAGCACAGACAGAGAGACAGCAGTTACCCTACACAACACAGACAGAGAGACAGCAGTTACCCTACACAGCACATCAGACGGGCAGCAGTTACCCTACACAGCACAGACAGAGAGACAGCAGTTACCCTACACAGCACATCGGACGGGCAGCAGTTACCCTACACAGCACAGACAGCAGTTACCCTACACAGCAGTTACCCTACACAGCACAGGCAGAGAGACAGCAGTTACCCTACACAGCACATCAGACGGGCAGCAGTTACCCTACACAGCACAGACAGATAGACAGCAGTTACCATACACAGCACATACAGAGAGACAGCAGTTACCATACACAGGCAGAGTGGAGCAGCTGGACCACATTGTATTGTTACTGTGTAACGAGACGCACACCGTCTGTCAGCTGAACGCACATCACATTAGACAGACAGTAGCTACTCCTCACAGCACATGAGACAGACAGACAGCAGCTACTCCTCACATCACATTAGACAGACAGACAGCAGCTACTCCTCACAGACAGACAGCAGCTACTCCTCACAGACAGACAGCAGCAGCAGCTACACCACACAGCACATCAGACAGACAGCAGCTACTCCTCACAGACAGCGGCTACACCACACAGCACATCAGACGGACAGCAGCTACACAGACAGACAGCTACTCCTCAGACAGACAGCAGCTACTCCCCAGACAGACAGCAGCTACTCCTCAGACAGACAGCAGCTACTCCTCAGACAGACAGCAGCTACTCCTCAGACAGACAGCAGCTACTCCTCACAGACAGCCAGACAGCAGCTACACCACACAGCACACCAGACAGACAGCAGCTACACATCAGACAGACAGCAGCTACACCTCACAGCACATCAGACAGACAGCAGCTACACATCAGACAGCAGCTACACATCAGACAGACAGCAGCTACACCTCACAGCACATCAGACAGACAGCAGCTACTTCTCAGACAGACATCAGCTACTCCTCAGACAGACATCAGCTACTCCTCAGACAGACAGCAGCTACTCCTCAGACAGACCGCAGCTACTCCTCAGACAGACAGCAGCTACTCCTCACAGACAGACAGCAGCTACACCACACAGCACATCAGACAGACAGCAGCTACACCTCACAGCGCATCAGACAGACAGCAGCTACACATCAGACAGACAGCAGCTACACCTCACAGCACATCAGACAGTTTATTATACTGTATATACTGATGGATAATGAAGCTTCACTCCATCTGACTCCATAAGAGTCTAACTACGGCTGCAGCCTAAACTGCTCCTGGATCAGTTATTCCCAGGTCCTGTTGAGAGAGTTTCTAAATGTCCTAGAGACGACCAGACTTACTCTGGCGAGTTGAGGTTGAGTCCTAGTGTTGTCAGGTCACTGCCCAGTGCCAGGTGCACCATGCCAGGGTCTGTCTCCGCTGCCCTGATGAACGTTAACAAGCCAATCATCCCAAACTGGTCTGTTACCATGCCCCCAGGAATGTTCGTCACGCGACCTGGAGGGGAGGAGGAGAGGAAAGACCAATGAGGATGGGACCCTCATGTGTGTGTGTGTGTGTGTGTGTGTGTGTGTGTTTGAGTGTGAGTGTGAGTGTGAGTGTGAGTGTGAGTGTGAGTGTGAGTGTGAGTGTGAGTGTGAGTGTGAGTGTGAGTGTGTGTGAGTGTGAGTGTGAGTGTGAGTGTGAGTGTGAGTGTGAGTGAGTGAGTGTGAGTGTGAGTGTGAGTGTGAGTGTGAGTGTGTGAGTGTGTGTGTGTGTGTGAGTGTGAGTGTGTGTGTGTGACCCCATCTATAAACTGGAGTTGAACGTTGACCTTTGTGCCCGGCTGATGATAAAATGACCAGGTTACATTTTT
The DNA here is from genome assembly GCF_018296145.1 of Oncorhynchus tshawytscha. Lineage (NCBI taxonomy): Eukaryota > Metazoa > Chordata > Actinopteri > Salmoniformes > Salmonidae > Oncorhynchus > Oncorhynchus tshawytscha. Next base: position 168,589 of record NW_024609442.1, read on the forward strand.
CCTGACCACGGAAAAGTCTTAGTTAAAACGTTGTAATGTCACGTGAACAACTACAGTCCAATGCCTTTCTTGTAGCTCTAAACACAACAATGCAGTAATCAATATCAACTCATTACTAGAAATAAAGCAGAAACAAGGAAATATAAAATACGAAATATACAAGAAATATGAAATGCACAAAGTGAGCACCCATACTATATAGAGGAAATGTTTAAAAAGTGGCGTGTAGCTCGGCCCCGGTGATGTTCTGGGCTGTCCGTACGACCCTCTGCAGCGTCACGTGATCCAGGGCAGTGATGTTCTGGGCTGTCCGTACGACCCTCTGCAGCGTCACGTGATCCAGGGCAGTGATGTACTGGGCTGTCCGCGACCCTCTGCAGCGTCACGTGATCCAGTCGTCATACCAAGCAGTGATGTACTGGGCTGTCCGTACGACCCTCTGCAGCGTCACGTGATCCAGGGCAGTGATGTTCTGGGCTGTCCGCGACCCTCTGCAGCGTCTCGTGATCCAGGGCAGTGATGTTCTGGGCTGTCCGTACGACCCTCTGCAGCGTCACGTGACCCAGGGCAGTGATGTTCTGGGCTGTCCGTACGACCCTCTGCAGCGTCACGTGATCCAGGTCGTCATACCAAGCAGTGATGCAGCCAGTGAACATGCTCTCAGGGGTACAGCTGTAGACCCTTTTGACGATTGGAGGGCCCATGCCAAACTTCTACAACCTCCTGGGGGGGTGGCACTGTCACATCTTAACGACTGGGAGTGCGTGTTTGGACCATTTTAAGTCTTTAACCCGCTCCACTAGCACCCCGTCGATGTGGAGGGCGTTGAGGTTGTTGCTCCAGCACCACACTGTCAGGTCACGGACCTCCTCCCTGTAGTCCAGGATCAGCTCCTTGGTCTTGTTGACGTTGAGGGAGAGGTTGTTGCTCCAGCACCACACTGTCAAGTCACGGACCTCCTCCCTGTAGGCTGACTCATCGTCGCCGGTGATCAGGTCCACCACCGTCACGTCGTCAGCTAACTTAATGTTGGAGACCTGCGTGGCGCCACAGTCGTGGGTTAACAGGGAGTACAGGAGGGGACTAAGCACACACCCCTGTGGGGTCCCTGTGTTAAGGGTCAACCTGCAGTTGGCCAGTCAGAAAGTCCCAAGATTCAGTTGCAGGGGGAGGTGTCCAGACCCAGAATCCTAAGCTTGGTGATGAGCTTGAAGGGGACTAAGGTGTTGAACGCTGAGCTGTAGTCAATGAACAGCATTTTCACATAGGTGTCCCTCTCATCTAGGTAGGTGAGGACAGTGAGGAGAGCAGTTGAGATCGCATCGTCGATGGATCTGTTGGGGCGGTATGCAAATTGGGGGTGGGTCTAGGGGGCTGGGGTTAACCAGCCTATCAGAGCACTTCATGATTACAGAAGTGACTGCTACAGGACGGTAGTCGTTGTGGCACGAACCCTAGAGTTCTTAGGAACAGGAATCATGGTGGACATCTTAAAACATGTGGGGACAGACTTTGGACAAGGAGAGGTTGAACATTACTGTAAATATGCCTGCCAGCGGTCCTGCGCTCTGGAATAACGTCAGGGCTCCGCGGCCTTGACCTGATTAAAGACCCTTCTCACGTCGGCCTGGGAGAGTGAGATCACCCAATCCTCTGGGTCGGCGACGGCCCTCACACCCGGCTCCATGTGGTTGTGAAAGCGTGCCGACCGTCTGATAGAGGCATCGTTGGACAGATCACGGCTGGTTCTTCCTCTGTAATCCGTAATGGTCTGTAGCCCCGGGACACATGAGGCTGGCGTCAGAACCTGTGTAGGAGGATTCCACCTTGTTCTTGTTTTGTCCGTTTGCTGGTTTGATGACTCGGCGGAGGTCGTAGCGTGCCTTCTTGTACTTATTCCTGTCCTCAGCCGTAGCATCGGGGTTGTCTACGATACCTCTACGTGTGGTAGCCCTGATCTTTAGTTTAGCCCCAACCTCTGTGTTAATCCAGGGCTTTTGACCAGAGAAGCAGCGAACCCTCACCCTGGGGACAAGGTCTTCCTAGTCATCACCTACACCAGGTCTTCCTAGTCATCACCTACACCAGGTCTTCCTAGTCATCACCTACACCAGGTCTTCCTAGTCATCACCTACACCAGGTCTTCATAGTCATCACCTACACCAGGTCTTCCTAGTCATCACCTACACCAGGTCTTCCTAGTCATCACCTACACCAGGTCTTCCTAGTCATCACCTACACCAGGTCTTCCTAGTCATCACCTATACCAGGTCTTCATAGTCATCACCTATACCAGGTCTTCATAGTCATCACCTACACCAGGTCTTCATAGTCATCACCTACACCAGGTCTTCCTAGTCATCACCTACACCAGGTCTTCCTAGTCATCACCAACACCAGGTCTTCCTAGTCATCACCAACACCAGGTCTTCCTAGTCATCACCAACACCAGGTCTTCCTAGTCATCACCTACACCAGGTCTTCCTAGTCATCACCAACACCAGGTCTTCCTAGTCATCACCTACACCAGGTCTTCATAGTCATCACCAACACCAGGTCTTCCTAGTCATCTCCTACACCAGGTCTTCCTAGTCATCTCCTACACCAGGTCTTCCTAGTCATCTCCTACACCAGGTCTTCATAGTCATCACCTACACCAGGTCTTCCTAGTCATCTCCTACACCAGGTCTTCCTAGTCATCTCCTACACCAGGTCTTCCTAGTCATCTCCTACACCAGGTCTTCCTAGTCATCACCTACACCAGGTCTTCATAGTCATCACCAACACCAGGTCTTCCTAGTCATCTCCTACACCAGGTCTTCCTAGTCATCTCCTACACCAGGTCTTCCTAGTCATCTCCTACACCAGGTCTTCATAGTCATCACCAACACCAGGTCTTCCTAGTCATCTCCTACACCAGGTCTTCCTAGTCATCTCCTACACCAGGTCTTCCTAGTCATCTCCTACACCAGGTCTTCCTAGTCATCTCCTACACCAGGTCTTCCTAGTCATCACCAACACCAGGTCTTCCTAGTCATCACCAACACCAGGTCTTCCTAGTCATCACCTACACCAGGTCTTCCTAGTCATCACCAACACCAGGTCTTCCTAGTCATCACCTACACCAGGTCTTCCTAGTCATCACCAACACCAGGTCTTCCTAGTCATCACCTACACCAGGTCTTCCTAGTCATCACCTACACCAGGTCTTCCTAGTCATCACCAACACCAGGTCTTCCTAGTCATCACCTACACCAGGTCTTCATAGTCATCACCTACACCAGGTCTTCATAGTCATCACCTACACCAGGTCTTCCTAGTCATCACCTACACCAGGTCTTCCTAGTCTGCACCTACACCAGGTCTTCCTAGTCATCACCTACACCAGGTCTTCATAGTCATCACCTATACCAGGTCTTCATAGTCATCACCTATACCAGGTCTTCCTAGTCATCTCCTACACCAGGTCTTCCTAGTCATCTCCTACACCAGGTCTTCCTAGTCATCTCCTACACCAGGTCTTCCTAGTCATCACCTACACCAGGTCTTCCTAGTCATCACCAACACCAGGTCTTCCTAGTCATCACCAACACCAGGTCTTCCTAGTCATCACCTACACCAGGTCTTCCTAGTCATCACCTACACCAGGTCTTCCTAGTCATCACCTACACCAGGTCTTCCTAGTCATCACCTACACCAGGTCTTCCTAGTCATCACCTACACCAGGTCTTCCTAGTCATCACCTATACCAGGTCTTCATAGTCATCAGGTCTTCCTAGTCATCACCTACACCAGGTCTTCCTAGTCATCACCTACACCAGGTCTTCCTAGTCATCACCTACACCAGGTCTTCCTAGTCATCACCTACACCAGGTCTTCCTAGTCATCACCTACACCAGGTCTTCCTAGTCATCACCTACACCAGGTCTTCCTAGTCATCACCTACACCAGGTCTTCCTAGTCATCACCTACACCAGGTCTTCCTAGTCATCACCTACACCAGGTCTTCCTAGTCATCACCTACACCAGGTCTTCCTAGTCATCACCTACACCAGGTCTTCCTAGTCATCACCTACACCAGGTCTTCATAGTCATCACCTACACCAGGTCTTCATAGTCATCACCTACACCAGGTCTTCCTAGTCATCACCTACACCAGGTCTTCCTAGTCATCACCTACACCAGGTCTTCATAGTCATCACCTACACCAGGTCTTCATAGTCATCACCTACACCAGGTCTTCATAGTCATCACCTATACCAGGTCTTCCTAGTCATCACCTACACCAGGTCTTCATAGTCATCACCTACACCAGGTCTTCATAGTCATCACCTACACCAGGTCTTCCTAGTCATCACCTACACCAGGTCTTCATAGTCATCACCTACACCAGGTCTTCATAGTCATCACCTACACCAGGTCTTCATAGTCATCACCTACACCAGGTCTTCATAGTCATCACCTACACCAGGTCTTCATAGTCATCACCTACACCAGGTCTTCCTAGTCATCACCTATACCAGGTCTTCCTAGTCATCACCTATACCAGGTCTTCCTAGTCAGGTCCTGTCCTGTGACAGGTGAAAGGTTGGACAGAGAGAAGGACAGAGTGAAGGACAGAGTGAAGGACAGAGTGAAGGACAGAGTGAAGGACAGAGTGAAGGACAGAGTGAAGGACAGAGTGAAGGACAGAGAGAAGGACAGAGAGAAGGACAGAGAGAAGGACAGAGAGAAGGACAGAGAGAAGGACAGAGTGAAGGACAGAGAGAAGGACAGAGTGAAGGACAGAGAGAAGGACAGAGAGAAGGACAGAGAGAAGGACAGAGAGAAGGACAGAGAGAAGGACAGAGTGAAGGACAGAGAGAAGGACAGAGAGAAGGACAGAGTGAAGGACAGAGTGAAGGACAGAGAGAGGAATGGAGCCTCACCGTCCGGTAACACCTGTATGCCTTTCTTCAACTGGTTGTTGTTCTGGGCTGTTGAGCTCTTGTCCCCGGGGAACTTGGGCCCGTCTGTGCTGCTGGAAGTCTTACCTGAAGAGTTTAGATTCTGAAAGAGGTAACAGGAAGAGAAGCAGGGTTTAGATTCTGGAGAGAAAGGAAGAGAAGCAGAGTAGATTCTGGAGAGAGAGGCAGGAAGAGAAGCAGAGTAGATTCTGGAGAGAGAGGCAGGAAGAGAAGCAGAGTAGATTCTGGAAAGAGAGACAGGAAGAGAAGCAGAGTAGATTCTGGAGAGAGAGGCAGGAAGAGAAGCAGAGTAGATTCTGGAGAGAGGGACAGGAAGAGAAGCAGAGTAGATTCTGGAGAGAGAGACAGGAAGAGAAGCAGAGTAGATTCTGGAGAGAGAGGAACAGGAAGAGAAGCAGAGTAGATTCTGGAGAGAGACAGGAAGAGAAGCAGAGAGGAACAGGAAGAGAAGCAGAGTAGATTCTGGAGAGAGAGGAACAGGAAGAGAAGCAGAGTAGATTCTGGAGAGAGAGACAGGAAGAGAAGCAGAGAGAGACAGGAAGAGAAGCAGGAGAGAGACAGGAAGAGAAGCAGAGAGAGACAGGAAGAGAAGCAGAGAGAGACAGGAAGAGAAGCAGAGAGGAACAGGAAGAGAAGCAGAGTAGATTCTGAGAGAGGAACAGGAAGAGAAGCAGAGTAGATTCTGGAGAGAGAGACAGGAAGAGAAGCAGAGAGAGACAGGAAGAGAAGCAGAGAGAGACAGGAAGAGAAGCAGAGAGAGAGACAGGAAGAGAAGCAGAGAGAGAGACAGGAAGAGAAGCAGAGAGAGAGACAGGAAGAGAAGCAGAGTAGAGAGAGAGAGACAGGAAGAGAAGCAGAGAGAGAGACAGGAAGAGAAGCAGAGAGAGAGACAGGAAGAGAAGCAGAGAGAGAGACAGGAAGAGAAGCAGAGAGAGAGACAGGAAGAGAAGCAGAGAGAGAGACAGGAAGAGAAGCAGAGAGAGAGACAGGAAGAGAAGCAGAGAGAGAGACAGGAAGAGAAGCAGAGAGAGACAGGAAGAGAAGCAGAGAGAGACAGGAAGAGAAGCAGAGAGAGACAGGAAGAGAAGCAGAGAGAGACAGGAAGAGAAGCAGAGAGAGACAGGAAGAGAAGCAGAGAGAGACAGGAAGAGAAGCAGAGAGAGACAGGAAGAGAAGCAGAGTAGATTCTGGAGAGAGAGACAGGAAGAGAAGCAGAGAGAGACAGGAAGAGAAGCAGAGAGAGACAGGAAGAGAAGCAGAGAGAGACAGGAAGAGAAGCAGAGAGAGACAGGAAGAGAAGCAGAGTAGATTCCGGGGAGGGATGAAGAGGCATTGTGAAAGAGTACATTCTACACAGGGAGGAAGAATCCTGTTAGAGTCCCAGTATCTTTCCCTGTGCGGTTGGTTCTCCTCCGAACACTAAAAGATACAGTCTAATAACGTCACTGAAACGGTCTTCACTAAACTGAACTGCTTCCTGTGGGATAAATAGAACTACACTTCAGAACAGAAAAACAGGGAAACTAACACTGGCTTCATTAACTTCTGGGTGACAGGGGGCGGTATTTGCACGTCCGGATGAAGTGCATGCCCAAATTCAACTGCCTGCTACTCATCCCCAGACAATAAGATATGCATATTATTAGTAGATTTGGATAGAAAACACTCTGCAGTTTCTAAAAGTGTTTGAATCATGTCTGTGAGTATAACAGAACTTATTTAGCAGGCGAAACCCCGAGGACAAACCATTCAGATTTTTCGTTGTTGAGGTCACTCTCTTGTCAATGAGTTTTCATTGGGAATCCAGATTTCTAAGGGACCTTCTTGCAGTTCCTATCGCTTCCACTGGATGTTAACAGTCTTTAGAAATTGGTTGAGGTTATTCCTTTGTGTAATGAAGAAGTACGGCCATCTTGAACAAGGGTCGCTTGAAGTGTACTGTTAGATAGAGGCGCATGACCAGAAAGCTAACTTCAGTTTAATCGATTATTTATGTTA
>NW_024609443.1:0-95000 GCF_018296145.1 Oncorhynchus tshawytscha
AACCACACTGCACACTGCCCTAACCCATCTGGACAAGAGGAATACCTATGTGAGAATGCTGTTCATCGACTACAGCTCAGCATTTAACACCATAGTACCCTCCAAACTCGTCATCAAGCTCGAGACCCTGGGTCTCGACCCCGCCCTGTGCAACTGGGTACTGGACTTCCTGACGGGCCGATCCCAGGTGGTGAGGGTAGGCAACAACAGCTCCCCAATAACCTCACACTCAACGTCAACAAAACAAAGGAGATGATTGTGGACTTCAGGAAACAGCAGACGCAGCACCCCCCTATCCACATCGATGGAACAGTATTGGAGAGGGTAGTAAGTTAAGTTCCTCGGCGTACACATCATGGACAAACTGAATTGGTCCACCCACACAGACAGCGTCGTGAAGAAGGCGTAGCAGCGCCTCTTCAACCTCAGGAGGCTGAAGAAATTCGGCTTGTCACCAAAAGCACTCACAAACTTCTACAGATGCACAATCGAGAGCATCCTGTCGGGCTGTATCACCGCCTGGTACGGCAACTGCTCCGCCCACAACCGTAAGGCTCTCCAGAGGGTAGTGAGGTCTGCACAACGCATCACCAGGGGCAAACTACCTGCCCTCCAGGACACCTACACAACCCGATGTCACAGGAAGGCCATTAAGATCATCAAGGACAACAACCACCCGAGTCACTGCCTGTTCACCCCACTATCATCCAGAAGGCGAGGTCTGTACAGGTGCATCAAAGCAGGGACCGAGAGACTGAAAAACAGCTTCTATCTCAAGGCCATCAGACTGTTAAACCGCCACCACTAACATTGAGTGGCTGCTGCCAACACACTGACTCAACTCCAGCCACTTTAATAATGGGAATTGATGGAAATTGATGTAAAATATATCACTAGCCACTTTAAACAATGCTACTTAATATAATGCTTACATACCCTGCATTACTCATTGCATATGTATAAACTGTACTCGATACCATCTACTGCATCTTTATGTAATACATGTATCACTAGCCCCTTTAAACTAGGCCACTTTGTTTACATACCCAACATTACTCATCTCATATGTATATACTGTACTCAATACCATCTACTGCATCTTGCCTATGCCGTTCTGTACCATCACTCATTCATATATCTTTATGTACATATTCTTTATCCCTTTACACTTGTGTGTATAAGGTAGTAGTTTTGGAATTGTTAGGTTAGATTACTCGTTGGTTATTACTGCATTGTCGGAACTAGAAGCACAAGCATTTCGCTACACTCGCATTAACATCTGCTATCCATGTGTTTGTGACAAATACATTTGATTTGATTTGAGATATTGAACTCACACTAGTGTCTGTATGTTGCAGAGTGGACTGGTTAGTCCAACACAGAGCAGCTCCACTCCTCTGTCTCCCAGGTCATTGTTGCTGAGGTTCAGTTCTCTCAAGGGGGAGTTTGGTGTCTGCAGAGCTGAGGTCAGAGTCTCACAGGATTCATGTGTGATTTTACAGTCAACCAGTCTGGAGAGAGGAGATATGTCGATTAGAGGTCGGCCGATTAATTTAGGGCCGATTTCAAGTTTTCATAATCGGTAATCAGCATTTTTGGATGCCGATTATGGCCGATTAAATTGCAATCCATAAGGAGACTGCGTGGCAGGCTGACCACCTTTATGCAAGTGCAGCATCAAAAGGACCTTGTTGCTGCAAGGAGCCAAGGTAAGTTGCTAGCTAGCATTAAACTTACCTTATAAAAAACAATCTTCACATGATCACTAGTTAACTACACATGGTTGATGATATTACTAGGTTAGGCGTTGCATATAATCAATGCGGTGCCTTATAATTTATCATCGAATCACAGCCTACTTCGCCAAACGGCTGATTTAACAAAAGCGCATTGCCGAAAAAAGCACAATCGTTGCACAAATGTACCATAAACATCAATGCCTTTCTTAATCAATACACACAAGTATATATATTTTTTAAACCTGCATATTTAGTTGAAAGAAATTCATGTTAGCGGGCAATATTAACCTGGGAAATTGAGTCATTTCTCTTGCGTCAGGGTATATGCAGCAGTTTGGGCCGCCTGGCTCGTTGCGAACTGTGTGAAGACCATTTCTTCCTAACGAAGACCGGAATGAATTTGCCCAAGTTTGACATAATCATGACATAACATTGAAGGTTGTGCCAGAGTCTCACAGGATTCATGTGTGATTTTACAGTAGGATGTAACAGCAATATTTAGACTGAGGGATGTCACCCGTTCGATAAACTGCGGAACGGTTCCGGATATCACTGAAAGAATAAACGTTTTGTTTTTCAAAATGATAGTTTCCAGATTTGACCATATTAAAATGACCAAAGGCTCGTATTTCTGTGTTTATTATATTATAATTAAGTCTATGATTTGATATTTGATAGAGCAGTCTGACTGAGCGTTGGTAGGCAGCAGCAGGCTCGTAAGCATTCATTCAAACAGCCCTTTAACTCCGTTTCCCAGCAGCTCTTAGCAATGCTTGACGCTGTTTATGACTTCAAGCCTATCAACTCCTGAGATCAGGCTGGCGATACTAAAGTGCCTATAAGAACATCCAATAGTCAGAGGTATATGAAATACAAATGGTATAGAGAGAAATAGTCGACGCGTCATAATTCCTTTGCGGCTGAACTCGAAAGGGGTTCCTTCATTATTTTACCGTTCGTGTCTTCCATAGAGAATGTCTTGATCTACTTCAAATACGGTCTGTGTTTTGTGCTTAAAACGCCTCTGAGTTTTGATAGTCGTGTAAATCTCGCTAGGATAAGGTAACGTTTGTCAACATATTTTCAGAAATCCACTCTACAATTTGTTTTTAAATCTTCGCTAATATTTAGCCAATATTGATCAGAGTTACCTTGTCCTATGGATATCTACACAGTTATTAAATTGGCAAGGTGGTGTAAACCTACACGAAACACAGACCTGATTTGAAGGGAATCTAAAAATATCCTATGGAATATATGAATGAAAGAACAAATTTCAGATTTTGCTGGAAGGTGTCATGGGATTTATGACTCACACTTTGGAGGTCAATACATACCATGTCCATTATTAAAATAGGATTTCCTGCATATAGAAATTACAGTTGTTTTCAACATTCATCACAGGTAACTTCAACTCTAGTTTTATTATTCAAACAGTTGAGAGTATTTGTGTCTCCGAAGCAGACTCTTCAGTATCCCTGTCACTTCAGAGAGATGTGTGTGTGTACGATTATATTAATTTTACAGACAGCAGAGAAAAGCAGAGCACCAGTGTGGGACAATGACATTAAATTGGCAACAGGGAAAGCAAGGTGTCTAATTTGTGATAATTGTCATTATTAAAAATATATTTAAAAAAATACAAAATCGTCCAATTAATCGGTTTCGGCATTTTTTGGTCCTCCAATATTCGGTATCGGCGTAAAAATCATAATCGGTTGACCACTAATGTCGATACACTGTTAAATATTCAACGCTTTAAGAATAATGAGATACATTAAGACAATAACAAAAGGACACATGATTCACCAATGCTAAAAATATACTATCTCACTCAAGATATTCAACCTTAGTTTGATATATTTATCACATTGATGTATGCTTCTGCATATTTACCAAGATATTCAAATAATGTCAAACATACACATACTAACTAAATACAAACTATATAAACACACAGTAGATACGGAAGATATTTTACTCACACTAGTGTCTGTATGTTGCATAGTGGACTGGTTAGTCCAACACAGAGCAGCTCTACTCCTCTGTCTCCCAGGTCATTGTCGCTGAGGTCCAGTTCTCTCAGGGGGGAGTTTGGTGTCTGCAGAGCTGAGGCCAGAGTCTCACAGGATTTATATGTGAGTTTACAGCGATCCAGTCTGGAGAGAGGAGATAATCAGTTAGATATACAAATCCTTCATTATAATGATACTGTATACATCAACTCAATAACAGAACTTACAGTGCTCTCTTGCAGGTTTTCACTACGGGCAGCAACCTCTGATAACCTTTCTCTGATGTGTTGTATGTCTTCAGGTCAAACTCCTCCAGCACCTCCTCTGACATCAGTAACAGGTAGGCCAGGGCTGAACATTGGTCAGGTTTTAGTCTTGTTTCTGAAAGAGTTCCTGAATGCAGGGAGGTCTGCATGTCTTCAACTAGAGAGTTGGCACCAAGTTCATTCAGACAGTGGAACAAGTTGATGATCCTTTCTGGTGAGGATTCCTCCTTGATCTTGTCTGAAAGGTACCTGACTGTTCTCTCAACTGTTTCCTCATTGGTCTGTGTTGTACTTCCTGTCTGTGTCAGAAGGCCTCGTAACAGATTCTGATTGGACTCCAGTGAGAGACCCAGAAGGAAGCGGAGGAACAGGTCCAGGTGTCCATTCTCACTCTTCAAGGCCTGGTCCACTGCTCTCCTGTGTAAGTCAGACAACTGGATTGACTCCTTCTCTTTATCATCACTAGTGGGGGAGAAAACATTTTCCTTCTTGTCCAGACATGATTCTAAAGCATGCACTGCTGCTAGAAACTCCTGAATGCTCAGATGCACAAAGCTGTAGACCTTGTCTTGGTACAGCCCAGATTCTTCTTTAAAGATCTCTGTACACAATGCTGAGTACTCTGATGCCTCTGTGACATCAAGGCCACACTCTCTCAGGTCCTCCTCATAGAAGATCAGGTTGCCCTTCTGCAGCTGTTGGAAAGCCAGCTTTGCCAGTTTCAGGATAATCTCTTTGTCTGACTGAGACAGTTCCTTTGCGTTTGTCTCTGTGGCTTTGTGGTACTTCTTGTTCTTCGCAATGATTTGGATGAGAATGAAGTGTGAGTACATCTGGGTCAGAGTTTTGGGGACTTCATCATTCTCTGCCTCTTTCAGCATCATCTCAAGGACAGTGGCTGATATCCAACAGAACACTGGCATGTGGCACATGATGTGGAGGCTCCTTGATGTCTTCATGTGTTTGATGATTTCATTGGCCAGTTTCTGATCTGTGATTTTCTTCCTGAAGTACTCCTTCTTCTGTGGATCATTGAACCCTCGTACCTCTGTCATCTGGTCAACACACTCAGGAGGGATCTGATTGGCTGCTGCAGGTCGTGAAGTTATCCAGAGTAGAGCAGAGGGAAGCAAATTCCCCTTGATGAGGTTTGTCAGCAGCACGTCCACTGAGGTTGGCTTCGTGACATCACAGCACTTCTCATTGTTTTTGAAGTCTAGAGGAAGTCGACACTCATCCAGACCATCAAAAATGAAAACAGTTTTTGTTTCACCATCTTCAATGCTGTCAATCTCTTTCAGCTCTGAGAAGTTGTGGGAAAGAAGTTGCATCAGACTGTATTGGTCCTTTTTCAGGTTCAGATCACGGAAAGGAAGAGGAAGCATGAAATGAACGTCCTGATTTGCTTTTCCCTCTGCCCAGTCAAGGATGACCTTCTGCACAGAGACTGTTTTTCCAATGCCAGCGATTCCTTTGGTCAGCACAGTTCTGATAGGTTTGTCTTGTCCAGGTAAAGGCTTGAAGATGTCGTTGCATTTGATTGGTGTCTCTTGTGTGGTTCGTTTCTTGGATGCCATCTCTATCTGTCTAACCTCATGTTCATTACTGACCCCTCCACTTCCACCCTCTGTGATGTAGAGGTCTGTGTAGATGTCCTTGAACAAACTTTGATTTCCATGGTGTCCAATTCCTTCAGATATGTGTTGATACTTGTGTTTCAGTTTAGCCTTAACATCTTGTTGGACTGTCAGCAGAGTTTGACCTGTAGGAAAACAATGAGAGTTGGGACTCATAAGTTTGTGTGTGTGTTTTATAAGGGCCTTTGTACCGTTATTTGTGATATTGTATGAAACACAGTCTTACTTCTTCTGTCCAGAAGGTTGTGTGTGATCTTTAATACATCCTCACTGTCCAAACTCTCCACTTCATTATTGTCATCTGGTAATGGTTCCTGGCTGAAAGCAGGTGGCTGATCACTCTTCATTGATAGCAGGCTGGTTGTAGGTGACTCTGCTCTGGGCTTCTGGACACTGAACAAAACAGGGAGACAGATCACCTCATCAATATCACATCAATACCTAATCTACTTCCTTTTAACAACTGTATAATGGAACTTCTAGAAGTCCTGATGTTTCTGTTAAAGCTACAGTCTGCAATTGGTAAATCCATTTTTGGCCTTTTAAATGAATGATGTACAGTCATGGCCAAAAGTTTTGAGAATGAATATTAATTTTATACTCCAGAATGTTATGAAGAGTGATCAGATGATTTTCAAAGCCCCTCTTGCAAATGAACTGAATCCCCAAAAAACATTTCCACTGCATTTCAGCCCTGCCGCAAAAGGACCAGCTGACATCATGTCAGTGATTCTCTTCTTAACACAGGTGCGAGTGTTGATGCGGATAAGGCTGTAGATCACTCTGTCATGCTGATTGAGTTCGAATAACAGACTGGAAGCTTCAAAAGGAGGGTTGTGCTTGGAATCATTGTTCTTCTTCTGTCAACCATGGTTACCTGCAAGGAAACACGTGCTGTCATCATTGCTTTGCACAAAAAAAGGGATTCACGGGCAAGGATATTGCTGCCAGTAAGATCGCACCTAAATCAACCATTTATTGGATCATCAAGAGCTTCAAGCAGAGCGGTTAAATTGTTGTGAATGAAGGCTTCAGGGCTCCCAAAGTCCAGCAAGCGCCAGGACCGTCTCCTAAAGTTGATTCAGCTGCAGAATTGGGGCACCACCAGTACAGAGTTTGCTCAGGAATGGCAGCAGGCAGGTGTGGGTGCATCTGCACGCACAGTGAGGTGAAGACTTTTGGAGGATGGCCTGGTGTCAAGAAGGGCAGCAAAGAAGCCACTTCTCTCCAGGAAAGAAAGTCAGGGACAGACTGATATTCTGCAAAAGGTACAGGGATTGGACTGCTGAGGGCTGGGGTAAAGTCATTTTCTCTGATGAATCCCCTTTCCGATTGTTTGGGCATCCAGAAAAAAGCTTGTCCAGAGAAGACAAGGTGAGCGCTACCATCAGTTCTGTGTCATGCCAACAGTAAAGCATCCTGAGACCATTCATGTGTGGGGTTGCTTCTCAGCCAAGGGAGTGGGCTCATTCACAATTTTGCCTAAGAACACAGCAATGAATAAAGAATGGTACCAGCACATTCTCTGAGAGCAACTTCTCCCAACCATCCAGAAACAGTTTGGTGACGAACCATGCCTTTTCCAGCATGATGGAGCACCTTACCATTAGGCAAAAGTGATAACTAAGTGGCTCGGGGAAGAAAAAAAAGATCACTATTTTGGGTCCATGGCCAGGAAACTCCCCAGACCTTAATCCCATTGAGAACTTCTGGTCAATCCTCAACAGGTGGGTGGACAAACAAAACCCCACTAATTCTGACAAACTCCAAGCATTGATTATGCGAGAATAGGCTGCCATCAGTCAGGATGTGGTCCAGAAGTTAATTGACAACATGCCAGGGCGGAATGCAGAGGTCTTGAAAAAAGAGGGGTCAACACTACAAATATTGACTCTTTGCATCAACTTCATGTAATTGTCAATAAAAGCCTTTGACACTTATGAAATGCTTGTAATTATACTTCAGTATTCCATAGTAACATCTGACAAAAATATCTAAAGACACTGAGTTACAGACTTTGTGAAAACTAATATTTGTGTCATTCTCAAAACTTGTGGCCACGACTGTAGACCTACATTTGATATAATTTGGGAACACTTTTCCCTTTAGTTTTATATCTTTAAGAGAAATGTATATTTTACATTTAATCTCTTACCACTTAGAACTGGTGTCTTGAGTCATTTTAGAGTCAGTTCCCCAAAGAGACTCATTTTAGAGTCAGTGGTCCCCTCCTTTCTTTCCCCAGAGAGACTCATTTTAGAGGCAGTGGTCCCCTCCTCTCTCTCCCCAAAGAGACTCATTTTAGAGGCAGTGGTCCCCTCCTCTCTCTCCCCAGAGAGACTCATTTTAGAGGCAGTGGTCCCCTCCTCTCTCTCCCCAGAGAGACTCATTTTAGAGGCAGTAGTCCCCTCCTCTGTCTCCCCAAAGAGACTCATTTTAGAGTCAGTGGTCCCCTCCTCTCTCTCCCCAAAGAGACTCATTTTAGAGGCAGTAGTCCCCTCCCTCTGTCTCCCCAGAGAGACTCATTTTAGAGGCAGTGGTCCCCTCCTCTCTCTCCCCAGAGAGACTCATTTTAGAGGCAGTGGTCCCCTCCTTTCTTTCCCCAGAGAGACTCATTTTAGAGGCAGTGGTCTCCTCCTCTCTCTCCCCAGAGAGACTCATTTTAGAGGCAGTAGTCCCCTCCTCTGTCTCCCCAAAGAGACTCATTTTAGAGGCAGTGGTCTCCTCCTCTCTCTCCCCAGAGAGACTCATTTTAGATGTAAGTCAAAACTCACTCAGCTACAATAAGAAGAAACAGAACAGTCAATATTCTGAACATTGTTGAAGTACCATTAACAATGACAACATATTTACTATCTGTGGTCAAAGAGTTCAATCAGCGACTTCATATTGTATCCAACATACACAGTCCACTATGTTATTGAAGATACACAGTCCACTATGTTATTAAACATACACAGTCCACTATGTTATTAAACATACACAGTCCACTATGTTATTAAACATACACAGTCCACTATGTTATTAAAGATACACAGTCCACTATGTTATTAAAGATACACAGTCCACTATGTTATTAAAGATACACAGTCCACTATGTTATTAAACATACACAGTACACTATGTTATTAAAGATACACAGTCCACTATGTTATTAAAGATACACAGTCCACTATGTTATTAAAGATACACAGTCCACTATGTTATTAAAGATACACAGTCCACTATGTTATTAAAGATACACAGTCCACTATGTTATTAAAGATACACAGTCCACTATGTTATTAAAGATACACAGTCCACTATGTTATTAAAGATACACAGTCCACTATGTTATTAAAGATACACAGTCCACTATGTTATTAAAGATACACAGTCCACTATGTTATTAAAGATACACAGTCCACTATGTTATTAAACATACACAGTCCACTATGTTATTAAACATACACAGTCCACTATGTTATTAAAGATACACAGTCCACTATGTTATTAAACATACACAGTCCACTATGTTATTAAAGATACACAGTCCACTATGTTATTAAACATACACAGTCCACTATGTTATTAAACATACACAGTCCACTATGTTATTAAACATACACAGTCCATTATGTTATTAAACATACACAGTCCACTATGTTATTAAAGATACACAGTCCACTATGTTATTAAAGATACACAGTCCACTATGTTATTAAACATACACAGTCCACTATGTTATTAAACATACACAGTCCACTATGTTATTAAACATACACAGTCCACTATGTTATTAAAGATACACAGTCCACTATGTTATTAAAGATACACAGTCCACTATGTTATTAAAGATACACAGTCCACTATGTTATTAAACATACACAGTCCACTATGTTATTAAACATACACAGTACATGTTATTAAAGATACACAGTCCACTATGTTATTAAAGATACACAGTCCACTATGTTATTAAACATACACAGTCCACTATGTTATTAAAGATACACAGTCCACTATGTTATTAGACATACACAGTCCACTATGTTATTAAAGATACACAGTCCACTATGTTATTAAAGATACACAGTCCACTATGTTATTAGACATACACAGTCCACTATGTTATTAGGATACACAGTCCACTATGTTATTAGACATACACAGTCCACTATGTTATTAAAGATACACAGTCCACTATGTTATTAAAGATACACAGTCCACTATGTTATTAAAGATACACAGTCCACTATGTTATTAAAGATACACAGTCCACTATGTTATTAAACATACACAGTCCACTATGTTATTAGACATACACAGTTATGTTTTAGACATACACAGTCCACTATGTTTTAAAGATACACAGTCCACTATGTTATTAAAGATACACAGTCCACTATGTTATTAAACATACACAGTCCACTATGTTATTAAACATACACAGTCCACTATGTTATTAACATACACAGTCCACTATGTTATTAAAGATACACAGTCCACTATGTTATTAAAGATACACAGTCCACTTGTTATTAAACTATGTTATTAAAGATACACAGTCCACTATGTTATTAAACATACACAGTCCACTATGTTATTAAACATACACAGTACACTGTTATTAAAGATACACAGTCCACTATGTTATTAAACATACACAGTCCACTATGTTATTAAACATACACAGTCCACTATGTTATTAAAGATACACAGTCCACTATGTTATTAAAGATACACAGTCCACTATGTTATTAAAGATACACAGTCCACTATGTTATTAAAGATACACAGTCCACTATGTTATTAAAGATACACAGTCCACTATGTTATTAAACATACACAGTCCAAAATGTTATTAAACATACACAGTCCACTATGTTATTAAAGATACACAGTCCACTATGTTATTAGACATACACAGTCCACTATGTTATTAAAGATACACAGTCCACTATGTTAGTAAACATACACAGTCCAGTTGGTTATTAAACATACACAGTCCACTATGTTATTAAACATACACAGTCCATTATGTTATTAAACATACACAGTCCACTATGTTATTAAAGATACACTAAAGATACACAGTCCACTATGTTATTAAACATACACAGTCCACTATGTTATTAAACATACACAGTCCACTATGTTATTAAACATACACAGTCCACTATGTTATTAAAGATACACAGTCCACTATGTTATTAAAGATACACAGTCCACTATGTTATTAAAGATACACAGTCCACTATGTTATTAAAGATACACAGTCCACTATGTTATTAAACATACACAGTCCACTATGTTATTAAACATACACAGTCCACTATGTTATTAAAGATACACAGTCCACTATGTTATTAAACATACACAGTCCACTATGTTATTAAACATACACAGTCCACTATGTTATTAAAGATACACAGTCCACTATGTTATTAAAGATACACAGTCCACTATGTTATTAAAGATACACAGTCCACTATGTTATTAAAGATACACAGTCCACTATGTTATTAAACATACACAGTCCACTATGTTATTAAACATACACAGTCCACTATGTTATTAAACATACACAGTCCACTATGTTATTAAAGATACACAGTCCACTATGTTATTAAAGATACACAGTCCACTATGTTATTAAAGATACACAGTCCACTATGTTATTAAAGATACACAGTCCACTATGTTATTAAAGATACACAGTCCACTATGTTATTAAAGATACACAGTCCACTATGTTATTAAAGATACACAGTCCACTATGTTATTAAAGATACACAGTCCACTATGTTATTAAAGATACACAGTCCACTATGTTATTAAAGATACACAGTCCACTATGTTATTAAAGATACACAGTCCACTATGTTATTAAACATACACAGTCCACTATGTTATTAAAGATACACAGTCCACTATGTTATTAAAGATACACAGTCCACTATGTTATTAAAGATACACAGTCCACTATGTTATTAAAGATACACAGTCCACTATGTTATTATACACAGTCCACTATGTTATTAAAGATACACAGTCCACTATGTTATTAAACATACACAGTACACACTATGTTATTAAAGATACACAGTCCACTATGTTATTAAACATACACAGTCCACTATGTTATTAAAGATACACAGTCCACTATGTTATTAAACATACACAGTCCACTATGTTTTTAAAGATACACAGTCCAATATGTTATTAAAGATACACAGTCCACTATGTTATTAAAGATACACAGTCCAATATGTTATTAAAGATACACAGTCCACTATGTTATTAAAGATACACAGTCCACTATGTTATTCATTTGATTTGACTTGGATCCTTATTAGCTGACATTTGTCAACAAAAAATGGAATTACTAAATTGCTACGTTATTTGATCTAATAGAAGTTTCGTAATGGTTAGGTTGTTACGAGGGGAAAAAACGACTTTATATTGGAGTTGTGCCTGTTGCCATAGAGATGGAGGACTCATCATGGATATAATCTGTTTTAGAACGGACTGTGCTTGAGGCCTACAACCATTTTAAAGTAGTCAACTGGGTGGGGATTCCTATGAGTTGAGTTTCCTATGAGTTTTAACAGTTTTTATAGAAGGAAAAAAAATAAACTGAACATTAATTATGATGGTTTTATTTTATTTTTGTTTTGGAATCAATGATTATAGTTTTAGTTTTTCAAATGGAGGAAAATTTACCCGTTTTTAATATGATAACTGTCACACCCTGACCATAGTTTGCTTTGTATGGTCTATGTTTTGGTTGGTCAGGGTGTGATCTGAGTGGGCATTCTATGTTGGATGTCTAGTTTGTCTGTTTCTGTGTTTGGGCCTGATATGGTTCTCAATCAGAGGCAGGTGTTAGTCATTGTCTCTGATTGGGAGCCATATTTAGGTAGCCTGTTTTGTGTTGGGTTTTGTGGGTGATTGTTCCTGTCTTTGTTACACCAGATAGGGCTGTTTTCGGTTTATTCCACATTTCTTGTTTTGTATATTGTTCATTTATCATATTCATTAAAGATGTATCACAATAACCACGCTGCGTTTTGGTCCGCCTCTCCTTCAACAGAAGGAAGCCGTGACAATAACTGATGACCAATGGGACCCACCCCGGTGGTAATTCAACCATGCTTATTACAAGTTTAGCCGCTAGACTAATTTACCAATCTAAAAACATGTAGCTAACATGGGCTAATAGACTGACTGCTGATGCTCAACCACATTTACAAACTGCACCGTGTGTTTTCTATTATTTTAACGGTCAACAGGAAGTTGAGATCCAGACTGAGTTCCAAAACAATGTTTTTTATTCTTGGTTGCGGGCCACCAGTTGCCCATCCCTGGTTTAGTGAATAGACCCATGCACTGCTTGAGTTCACTTGAGGTGCGATCAGTTTATCTCGCCCGGCGCACCGGGGTTTTCATTCTGAGAAAAGGCGTTCTGATGATTCAACCCGGGGTTCAAAACGCGCATAGATGAGCCGGTGACGTTTATCGAGCGCATCTGCAGTTCGCCAAACGGACCACCGCCTTCCTGATCTGTCACCAGAAAGCTTTAAACTTAATATTTGATTTAGCCCTACATTTAAATAGTTTATATGCACATTGTTGAACTTCACATTTACTTGACGAGACAGACTATTTTACTTATTGACAGGTATAATTGAGGCACGTCTTCTTTCAGGAAGTGAAAGTGAGCCAGTTTCCTCAGATAATCACCTTAATGTCTGTCATTCAGGAAGTGAAAGTGAGCCAGTTTCCTCAGATAATAATCACCTTAATGTGCTGTCATTCACCGACAACAATAATACCATACCTCATAGCCCTGTAGCCTTTCTCACATCACATTGGATCTTATTGATTAGGCTAATCACTATGAATCAACAACAATGAAAATCAACCTAAAATAATCATTATTTAAAGTTTAAATCAATATTGTATTAACTTGGCGGATGTCTTAACCCCTAAATCACCTCTCTCTTTATGATGAACTAACTTGTAAAAGAAAGCTACAAATATCTGAAACATTTTTCTTCTACGATAACGTCCGTTACTTCCTCTACTTCCTTATACAAATATTTCCTGTTTCAACTAGTGATGGGTCGTTCGATAACGACAGGTTGTTTTTGACCGGATCTTTTTGGTGAACGTCGGTAACCGAATTGCATCGGTGAAAGAGCCGTTCATTTCGCTCCCTGGTTTACATACAGCTACGAGGTGTTTTTTGAGCTCAAAACAACGATTACCTGCAGATAAATTACACAATAATTCTCTGAAGAGGGTGAATCCTTACTGCAGAAACAATAAATAGTGGGCCGAGCGCCTCATTCTTGTCAAGGCTTTGTAGTGCGTAAAAAACAAACAGTTGATCTAATCATCGACTTAATTCTTTTGGCCAAAACTTTTGTATTTTCCTGATGTATGAATTTTAGTGACGTTGCCAGTTCTTGTTCCTGAATGTATTTCGTTATTTGGTCCTCAAAACTTGAACTCGAGATTTACCATTTGGAGATTGCAGCGTTTCCCGCAACCATATGATTGGTCGGGTAAGCTATTGCGTCATCACACTCCCTCATCTGATTGGTCGGGTAGGCTAATACGTCATCACACTCCCTCATCTGATTGGTCGGGTAGGCGGACCTTCTGACTTTGTGGATGTGGTAACTAGTGAGCAAAGCAGATCACCACCTTTCTGAGTTTATCAACTTAATGTCGCATTCAAAACCACAGGGATCTCGGTAAAAAACTAAATCTGACTGGGAAAAATCGATTTGAACCGTCCTCTTTCTCGAGAGCTGACATCGTATTTTTCAGAGCTCCCAGTTGTTCCCAGTTGTTGTGTTCGCGGCATAAACTTTTCACATAAGCCCTTCATTTAGTTTCAAAACCCATTGCCGCACGTCACTTTTACTTGACCGTATTGACGAGAATTACTTTTATTTTTCAAAGAAACTAGTTTACGTGACACACGTCTTCCTCCGGGAAGTGAAAGAGCGCAAAGACAATAATCACGGTCATGTGCAGTCAATCGCCCATACCCTACCTACCTCATAGCCCTGTAGACTATAATATAACATTGATTCATATTGACTAGGCTGATCAATATGAATCAGCATCAATGAAAGGAAGCCTAAAATAATCATTATTGAAAGTTGAAATCAGTATTGTAATAATTTAACAATTTTGTGGATGTCTTACCCCTCTCTGTGCGATGGCCTAACTTCTCCGAACCACTTGTCTACATACAATTGTAAAACAACGGTACAGTACAAACCTTAGAAACATTTTTCTTCTACCGATATTGTCCATTTCTTCCTTCACTTCCTCATAAATGTACTTCCTATTTCAACACAGTGGGCTGGTTCAACATGTATACGTTTATATTATATATTCACATTTATGTCATGTAACGTTTTCATACACTTAATGCCAGTATTCAGCCCATGAATTCATATTCTATCTGGTACAAGTGCATTTTGTATTATTTTATATCAGGATTTGATTGAGTGATGTTTTGCAGTACTACCAGCAGAGGGCAGTGTGACAACAACCAGGTTCGGCAGAAGGACGCAAGACGGTCATATCTGTGTTGTTATGGTAACACGATAGAATGGGTAACCAATGACAGACAATGATTCTGCAAACCCTCCCCCCCAAAATATTGATTATAATGTATAGCATATGAAGTTAAAAATAGACTCTTTATAATGTGAAGTTACATTGAACTAATCACACTAATCAAAGACACATTCACACACAGAGACCAACACACATTCAGAGATAGACATGCACAGACAGATACATTCCATTCCTTTTCCTGTCATTTATTGAAATGTATTTGACAGAGGTACTTCACATCAATCATAATTTCTGTAAATGTGACAGATTTCTTCCAGCTAGCTAGTTTAACTGTCGTCCCTGGGCAGGTAGATCAATATAGGTTGAACAGCTCCTTATATGTCCTTCAGCCACTCTGAAGTCATTGGTAAAGGGGTGACAGGTTAACAGCTCCTTATGTGTCCTTCAGACACTCTCAAGTCAAGTCATTGGTAAAGGGGTGACAGGTTAACAGCTCCTTATATGTCCTTCAGACACTCTCAAGTCATTGGTAAAGGGGTGACAGGTTAACAGCTCCTTATATGTCCTTCAGACACTCAAGTCATTGGTAAAGGAGTGACAGGTTAACAGTCATTGTCCTTCAGACACTCTCAAGTCATTGGTAAAGGGTGACAGGTTAACAGCTCCTTATATGTCCTTCACTCTCAAGTCATTGGTAAAGGAGTGACAGGTTAACAGCTCCATGTCCTTCAGACACTCTCAAGTCATTGGTAAAGGGTGACAGGTTAACAGCTCCTTATATGTCCTTCAGACACTCTCAAGTCATTGGTAAAGGGGTGACAGGTTAACAGCTCCTTATATGTCCTTCAGACACTCTCAAGTCATTGGTAAAGGGGTGACAGGTTAACAGCTCCTTATATGGAGAAAGCTGCTGATAGACTGAGGTGGTTGTGTTGATAATCAGTCTCTCTCATGAACCTCTAACTGGAAACCTGCTGATAGACTGAGGTGGTTGTGTTGATAATCAGTCTCTCTCATGAACCTCTAACAGGCCAACACTGTACAATATATTCATAAAAAACATTTATGTTGAATGTGTGTAGGACTGACTGACCCTCCTGCTAGATAGGGGTCCAGCTAGGTACCTAGTGGAGGACTGACTGACCCTCCTGCTAGATAGGGGTCCAGCTAGGTACCTAGTGGAGGACTGACTGACCCTCCTGCTAGATAGGGGTCCAGCTAGGTACCTAGTGTAGGACTGACTGACCCTCCTGTAGATAGTCCAAGGTACCCACATAGATAGGGGTCCAGCTAGGTACCCAGGAGGCTGCAGAGGCTGCAGAAGAGGCTGTTTGGTTGGACCTTTCGTAAGACATTGCTCCAGCTCCCCAAGAAGGTTGATCATCCTGGAACTTGACTCAGTTCCTTTTCTCAACACCATGTGAATGATGTCACGTGCCTTCTCTGCCCTCTCAGCTATCCCCCTTTTGTGAGTCCATTTCCTCATTTCCTTCAGACAGAGTGAGTTGTAATCCCATAAAGAATCTAAGGAAGGTCGTGGTGATGTGTATCTTTGACTAGCCTCACACAGTGACACTCAAAGTCAATCTTAAATGAATCATTATTTATTGTCAGTGAGCTGGAGAGGTTCCAACCAACTCAATGCACCATAGTACACATGTCAATCAGGGGCTATGCCTGGGGCAGCCCCAGCAGTTTTCTTATATATGGCTATACACAGACAAGTTAAATTTGCATGATTTAGCATAATTAATGAATCATTACTGTTTGCTTCATTCATGTGACCGACCAATACTGGTTCATAGCATTTGACAGACCAACACCTCACGAGACTTCTTCTCTCTAAGATGAGACCTTGAAACTAAGATATCTCGTTCTCAAACCAACGTCTGGCCTTACTGCCAAATTACAGCTACTGATAGTGAGGATTTCTACAGTCAGACACTTAATGAACACACACATTAGTTTACAGAACAGCACATGAATAAAACAGACATTTGTTAAAAGAATAGCACAAACAAACATTTCCCTTAAAATCATTTAAGTGTCTTTGTCCACAGACTAGGAGACAGGCCTCAGTATCTTCAGATTAGGTGCTACAAGACAGAGGATGGAGGAGAAGCGAAGAGGGAGATCAGAAAGTATGGAGAAGGAGGAGTGAGATACACCTGAGATAATGATGTGATGATGGTCCTATGATACACCTGAGATAATGATGTGATGATGATCCTATGATACACCTGAGATAATGATGTGATGATGGTCCTATGATACACCGGAGATAATGATGTGATGATGGTCCTATGATACACCTGAGATAATGATGTGATGATGATCCTATGATACACCTGAGATAATGATGTGATGATGATCCTATGATACACCTGAGATAATGATGTGATGATGATCCTATGATACACCTGAGATAATGATAATGATGATGGTCCTATGATACACCTGAGATAATGATGTGATGATGATACACCTGATGTGATGATGATACACCTGAGATAATGATGTGATGATGGTCCTATGATACACCTGAGATAATGATGTGATGATGGTCCTATGATACACCTGAGATAATGATGTGATGATGGTCCTATGATACACCTGAGATAATGATGTGATGATGGTCCTATGATACACCTGAGATAATGATGTGATGATGGTCCTATGATACACCTGAGATAATGATGTGATGATGGTCCTATGATAGAACTATAAAAATATACATTTATTACAGGCAGCAACACAAAAACATGCTTCCATTCTGAAAAAGACTCTCTTTGATCTGGGTAGCTATGTTTTTATTTGACCTATATTTAATCATTCCACATATTCAAGGGAGGGAGAAAAGAAACCGGTCTTACCTAGATTCTCTCAAGTACTTAACAAGATGGTGTTCATGTTCACTGAGAGCTTTGAGACAAGCTCCCATCACTTCTGGTCCTTTAGGGAGGACTGCATTCAGTAGTTCTCTCATTCGCTCCTGTTCAGTTGTTTCAGCTTTTATTCTGGAGTACTCTTCATCACCAATCATGTACTTTGACGACAGATTATCTGCTATTGGCATTGTGTTTTTGACTCCCTGAATGAGTATAGCCCTGTGTTTCTTCAGAAACGCCTCAGCAGGAATCCCAAGGAGTGTTAATGCTGAAGGGGGGTGAATTAAATGAATATGTCTTTAGGGTGAACAGCAGCTGTTTCTACATCTAACAGTCTCTCCAGTTACCATTCCTCTGATGGTCATTTCTTGAATAGAGCTGACTCCAGGGTTGTAGGCAATTCCAATTGAAGTCAGTCAAAAAATTAAAATGAAATTCCTATTCGGTTTATTGAGAAGTCACTGAAAGTAAAAAGTAGATGCCCTTTTCCAGTTATTGAATTGGAATTTCAGTTTACTTCCTGAATTGACTGATTTATTTGGAATTGACGCCTACCCTGGCTGACACGATTGTCTATTCTACATAACATACAGAGCCTTGCAAAAGTGTTCATACCCCTTGGATTTCTCTATTGTGTTACATAGTGGGATTAAGATGGATTTAATTGTAATGTTTTGTCAACAGTCTACTGAAAATACTCTGTAATGTCAAATTGGACCTGTCCCCCATATATACAACATCTGGAAGGTCCCTCAGTCAAGTATCGCATTTCAAGCACAGATTCAACTTTCTACAAAGACAAGGCCTCATATACAGTGCCTTTGTAAGTATTTATATCATTACACCTTCATCACCCCACTGAACATGACTCATGAAGACCTTCATCACCCCACTGAACACGACTCATGAAGACCTTCATCACCCCACTGAACAAGACTCATGAAGACCTTCATCACCCCACTGAACACGACTCATGAAGACCTTCATCACCCCACTGAACACGACTCATGAAGACCTTCATCACCCCACTGAACAAGACTCATGAAGACCTTCATCACCCCACTGAACACGACTCATGAAGACCTTCATCAGTGTCCTTCATCCCAACTTGAAGAGATGTTAGCTCTATAACCCATTTTATAAAACTCGTCCACAAAAACAAACTTACATGTTGGATGAGAGTCGTTGCTGTACACATCTGAAAAACAAACAAGAGAAAATATCATAAAACACTTTAATAGCATCTGTTAGAAAAGGACATTGATGATTGACATACTGTTCCTGTATAGTATTTCTTACCTTTTGATAACACTGATTTCCATACTGTCCTCTCATCATCCCCGATTAACTCCATCTCAATGTCCACCCCTGTGTTTCCCATTATCATCTGACAACAGCTTGGTGTGGTGTCTGCAGGTAACAGCTGAATCTTCTGTAGGAGGCCATATGGTGCAACGGTTGAGACAACAGACAGAGAGAGAAAGAGAGAAATAGAATGATATTCCAGTTATTCATATACAATATGACAGATTCATGTCCTCAGCTTGATAAAACTACACCTCTGGATTGATGGAAGTGGAGCGGGGATTCTTGAACGCAAACCAACTGTTCAGCTTTAAGGACCCGTTTGGACTTGACAGGACGAATTCTGAAAATCCTTTGGACACCTGATTTTTCTCCCGTTCCTGAACAGCCTACAAAATGAGCAATGTAGTAGTCAGTCAGAACAATGTAGTCTCGTAATTCACACAACATGCAGCTCACTGAGCAATCCATTTTTGTCAACAACAACAAATGTGTATGCTTTTGTTTTACGATCCCTATTTTACCAGGATATTATTTTAAAGGTGTACCAGGTAAGTTGACTGAGAAGAGATTCTCTTTTACAGCAGCGACCTGGAGAAGAGTTACAGGGGAGAGGAGAGGGGGAAAATGAGCCAATTGGAAGCTGGGGATGATTAGGTAGCCATGATGGTATGAGGGCCAGATTGGGAATTTAGCCAGGACACCGGGGTTAACATCCCCACTCTTACGATAAGTGCCATGGGATCTTCAGTGACCATGGAGAGGACACCCGTTTAACATGCCATCTGAAAGACAGCACCCTACTCAGGGCAATGTCCCCTTCACTGCCCAGGGGCATTGGGTTCTCCTTCGACCAGAGGGAAGAGTGCCGTCTACAGGCTCTTCAAATGAACGAGACAGAAAAAGATTTCTCACAGAGCTGCATGTTGTCTTTGTAATCTAGAGATTTTCAACAAACTATCAGCTTTCCTTCAGTAAGATTCAACATACTGTTGTCACTTCAGTGATAGTGGCTCACCTCTTTCTGACTGGAGTTTCTGAGGAGCAGGTACAGCCTTGAAATTATTGTTGACCTTTTTACTGCCATGTAGAGGACCACATCACAGTGGACATCTACGTTCCAAGACAGTAACCTCAGTATCAGAGAGATAGGTGAGAACTTGGGATGGAGAATCTTAACATGGAATCTGGTGACCTCATGCACTTCCTCTAAAGAAACTCCATGTTCCTCTACATGAAGAATCTTCATCTCATTCCTCAGGGAAGGGTTGGTCCCTGAACAACACAATAAAAAGGAGACAGAAAGACAGATATTGTCTTATTCATCCAACTAAAACACAAAGAATATGCAGTACCAGATCACAGTAAACTCAAACTCCCAGAATAGTTCATTCATTTAGGAAGTGAAACTCAGTTACATGGAAATGTCTTTCTGAAAACTATTTCTATATGGTTTTACCTAAACAGACAAAGTGTGGCAGATGAACTTCCTCCAGTTCACCTAACTCCATAGTGATGTCCAGCAATGGACCACCTTGTGTGTACTGCATGTCTTTCAGAAGTTGACTGTAGGGTTCCCAGTTCCTGAAGTGATACTTCAGAATGACATCTCTCTCACACAGCCAGCGGAGCCCAGACACTGTGCACTCATAACTCCCTTTGGGTGTCCTGTGCCTGAGGGCAACAACAAGATGGTAGAGAGGGTCAATGGTCAAATGGGGAGGTTGGATTAGAAGACTATTCCCAAAGGTAATGGGGAAATACACTAGCAAGTGGAATGAAATGTTAAAAGTAGTTATTTTACCTGAACATTGTCACTCCCTGGACAGTGGAAGTCAAGGGTTCAATCTGAAGCCAGTGTGTGGAGTCCTGAACAAGGACAAGCATGTCAGTAATACATATGGGGCCTGTTTCCTGGACACAGATTGAGTCTAGTGCTGGACTAAAAAGCATGCTCAATGGAAGTTTCAAGAGAAAGTTCTTTAAGGTCCAGGACTAGACTTAATCTGTCCGGGAAACTGGCCCATTACCAAAGTAACTCATCAAATATATTTATTCAATGTTACATGGAATGCTGGTGATTTATCAATTAAACTGTCTAATGACAAAATATGACAACAGCTAAAGTCCTGCATGCCTACAAGCAGAACACAGGACTGTCTCTATCCCAGTATGAATGGTCAGTACACACCTGGCTTTGAGACTGTGTTTATATTACTAAAGCAGAACACAGGACTGTCTATATCCCAGTATGAATGGTTGGTCAGTACACACCTGGCTTTGAGACTGTGTTTATATTTGAGATCCCTGAATGGTTGGTCAGTACCTGGCTTTGAGACTGTGTTTATATTACAGAGAACACAGGACTGTCTATATCCCAGTATGAATGGTTGGTCAGTACGCCTGGCTTTGAGACTGTGTTTATATTACTAAAGCAGAACACAGGACTGTCTATATCCCAGTATGAATGGTTGGTCAGTACACACCTGGCTTTGAGACTGTGCCTGACTCCTGCAGGTATGTAAAAGTAAGAATTGACATAATGACTTACCTCAACATGGTCACAAGTCTTACAGCTCTGAGGAATCCCTGAAGGCAAAATTAGTTATTTAAAACGGACAATCTCATGTAATCATGAATTAATAATTTTTAAATAGACTTGTAATAAAAATGAATAGAAGTGAGCAACAGTCTCAGAATGTACACTCATTAGCATACCATAATCTGACATTAGTGTTATATTAATTAATGTTTGTGGACGCAGGAAACAACATCGTTCTGGTCCATGTTTTGTAGATGTTG
This sequence comes from Oncorhynchus tshawytscha, assembly GCF_018296145.1. Classification (NCBI taxonomy): domain Eukaryota; kingdom Metazoa; phylum Chordata; class Actinopteri; order Salmoniformes; family Salmonidae; genus Oncorhynchus; species Oncorhynchus tshawytscha. The sequence goes on from NW_024609443.1 coordinate 22,238, forward strand.
GGGGCCTGATTTCTGGTAGATCCTAGGATGAGAGCTTAAAAGGTAGAGTCAGCTAAATGATGATGTACGAGCAGCACCACAGATATTGTGATTAGCAAGATGCCTGACTTCTCTCTCACACAGTATCTACCCATGTGTGTGGGTTCTCTTCACTCTCTTACAGTGTGGTAGTCACGGGACCAAAACAGCAGAGAAGTTTAGCATGGTGTTACAACGCTCTTAGTTGTTGTAGAAAATTGATCCACTATGCGATTCACTTTGTGCATCTACGTCATATTGCTGACTCTACCTTTAAGTTTTTTTTTTACCAAATAGATCATGATTGTGTTCCTTGTCTGGGAACCAACTGTAATGAACGCTTTCAAACTATATTGAGTCATAAACAATTATCAGTTAAAACTCACATTTCTCAGGTCCAGGCTTGATCCAACTCCCTCCACCATGGTCTCTGGTGTCCTCAGGTCCAGGCTTGATCCAACACTCTCCACCATGGTCTCTGGTGTCCTCAGGTCCAGGCTTGATCCAACACTCTCCACCATGGTCTCTGGTGTCCTCAGGTCCAGGCTTGATCCAACTCTCTCCACCCACCATGGATCCAACTCTCTCCACCATGGTCTCTGGTGTCCTCAGGTCCAGGCTTGATCCAACTCTCTCCACCATGGTCTCTGGTGTCCTCAGGTCCAGGCTTGATCCAACTCTCTCCACCATGGTCTCTGGTGTCCTCAGGTCCAGGCTTGATCCAACTCTCTCCACCATGGTCTCTGGTGGTCTCTGGTGTCCTCAGGTCCAGGCTTGATCCAACTCTCTCCACCATGGTCTCTGGTGTTGGGAAAGCAGACAGATTGGCCGTGATTAAACAAACTACAACTGTATATTGTCTAGCATACCTGGATATTAATATAAATTATGGTTCCAGTGAGGGTTTCCTGCCTGGACAACTTTTTACAGCTGTTGATAATAATCAGGTTCAGCTTTAATGTTGCAGATTGTTGCTTCCATCAATGCAATTGTTTTGGCAAGTCGGTTAGGACATCTACTTTGTGTATGACAAGTCATTTTTCCAACAACTGTTAACAGACAGATTATTTCACTTATAATTTACTGTATCACAATTCCAGTGGGTCAGAAGTTTACATTCACTAAGTTGACTGTGCCTTTAAAAAGCTTGGAAAATTCCAGGAAAGGATGTCATGGCATTAGAAGCTTCTGGTAGACTAATTGACGTAATTTTAGTCAATTGCAGGTTTTCCTGTGGATGTATTTCAAGGCCTCTTTGCTTGACATCATGAGAAAATCTAAAGAAATCAGCCAAGACCTCAGAAAAATAATTGTAGACCTCCACAAGTCTGGTTCATCCTTGGGATCAATTTCCAAACGCCTGAAGATACCACGTTCAGCTGTACAAACAATAGTACGCAAGTATAAACACCATGGGACCACGCAGGCGTCATACCGCTCAGGAAGGAGACGCGTTCTGTCTCCTAGAGATTAACATACTTTGGTGTGAAAAGTGCAAATCAATCCCAGAACAACAGCAAAGAATCTTGTGAAGATGCGGAAGGAAATAGGTACAAAAGTATCTATATCCACAGTAAAACGAGTCCTATATTGACATAACCTGAAAGGCCGCTCAGCAAGGAAGAAGCCGCTGCTCCAAAACCGCCGTAAAAAAAGCCAGACCACGGTTTCCAACTGCACATGGGGACAAAGATCATACTTTTGAGAAATGTCCTCTGGTCTGTTTGGCCATAATGATCATCGTTATGTTTGGAGGAAAAAGGGGGAGGCTTGCAAGCCGAAGAACATCATCCCAACCGTGAAGCACAGGGGTGGCAGCATCATGTTGTGGGGGATCTTTGCTGCAGGAGGGACTGGTGCACTTCACAAAATAGATGGCGTCATGAGGCAGGAAAATTAAGTGGATATATTGAAACAACATCTCAAGACATCAGTCAGGAAGTTAAAGCTTGGTCGCAAATGGGTCTTCCAAGTGGACAATGACCCCAAGCATACTTCCAAAGTTGTGGCAAAAGGGCTTAAGGACAACAAAGTCATGGTATTGGAGTGGCCATCACAAAGCCCTGACCTCAATCCCATAGAAAATTTGTGGGCAGAACTGAAAAAGCAAGGAGGCCTATAAACTTGACTCAGTTACACAATCTTTATCAGAAGGAATGGGCCAAAATTCACGGGCGGCAGGGTAGCCTAGTGGTTAGAGCATTGGACTAGTAACCGAAAGGTTGCAAGTTCAAATCCCTGAGCTGACAAAGTACAAATCTGTCGTTCTGCCCCTGAACAGGCAGTTAACCCACTGTTCCTAGGCTGTCATTGAAAATAAGAATTTGTTCTTAACTGACTTGCCTAGTTAAATAAAGGTAAAACAAATAATACATTTAAAAAACAACTTATTGTGGGAAGCTTGTGGAAGGCTACCCAAAACCATTGACCCAAGTTAAACAATTTAAAGGCAATACCACCAAATACTAATTGAGTGTATGTAAACTTCAGACGCACTGGGAATGTGATGAAAGAAATAAAATATTCTTTCTACTATTATTCTGACATTTCACATTCTTAAAATAAAGTGGTGATCCTAATTGACCTGAGACAGGGAATTTTTTACTAAGATTAAATGTCAGGAATTGTGAAAAACAGAGTTTAAATGTATTTGGCTAAGGTGTATGTAAACTTCTGACTTCAACTGTATGTGAAGTAACCAATCAGAAAGCTAATTGATGGCCGGTAAACCAATCATTAAGCTAGTTGACTTCAGACTTCAAGGATTTGCCCTTTGTCAACTATGACCTCACCTTTGAATGTCGTTGATCTGATACAGGGTCACTGAGGAGGTTTTCAACAAAAGAAACCCAAATCCAGGATAGAGGGGTTCAGTGAACGTGGTGTAGAATGTGTAAAGGTGTGTCAGTGTACCAGAGGAGGACACACTATAGAAGGACAAAGTACCAGCTGGCCAGTCCAGATACACTCCAACTCTAGATACAGGGCCAAGAATGGATCTACTACGGACTCCAGCATTGTAAAAGTCATAAACGCTGTCAGAGCAGTACATACACCAGGAATTGCTGGTGAGTCCAATACAAATGCCAGCCCTTCCCAACATTCCTTTGTACACCACACCAATAGCAGGCCCACCACCATCCCAGTCCACCTCCCAGTAATAACGAGAATCAGATAAGCCTTCTCTGCAGAGAACTTGGCGATAACGGTCAAATCTGTCTGGATGGTCTCCATAATGCTGCTGCTCCTCCACCACCGGTGTCACCTTCCTGTTCCCCTCAGACAGTATCAGTTTTGGGTTTGCTGTACTTGGGTCCAAGGTGAGATGACAGGCATCTGTAGACAAAAGGAGAGTTTAATCAAACCACATCTTCATATCAAATGTTGTATTGTAGTTACAGGAAGGAGGAACAGAACCCGTATTGATTAGTTACTATAGTTCTGAATATACAGTTAATTAGGATTGAAGAGACTTACATTTCCTCGGCCCTGATTTCAGCCTGCACTCTCCACCATGATCCACACTGTTGGAGAAACAGGTTATTGACTGACAACGACCTAATAAAGCAGTCAACATTTAAACCATATTGTTGTGTTCTGGTGCACTATCCAAGGGACAATTAGTTGTACAACTAAATGCATTCAACTGAAATCTGTCTTCCGCATTTAACCAAACCCCTCTGAATCAGAGAGGTGCAGAGGGCTGCCTTAATGACATCCACGTCTTCGGCGCCCGGGAACAGTGGGTTAACTGCCTTATTCAGGGGCAGACCAACATATTTTTACCTTGTCAGCTCGGGGATTCAATCAAGCAACCTTTTGGTTCGTAGCCCAGTGCTCTAAACACTAGGCTACTGGCCACACCCATTACTAGACACATACAGGTATAGTATCCTACCTACTGCATACAGAACAGAGTACAATTCATTACTAGAGACATACAGGTATTCTATCCTACCTACTGCATACAGAACAGAGTACAATTCATTACTAGAGACATACAGGTATTCTATCCTACCTACTGCATACAGAACAGAGTACAATTCACTACTAGAGACATACAGGTATTCTATCCTACCTACTGCATACAGGACGACAGTGGTGTAAAGTACTTTGCTAAAAATACCCAAAGGTACTTCTTAAGTCGTTGTTTTTGGTATCAGTAGTTTACTATTTATATACTTTTACTTCACTACATTCCTGAAGAAAGTAATGTTAGTTTTACTCTGCTACATTTTCCCTGACACCCAAAGGTACTCGTTACATTTGTGAATCGTTTCAGGAAACTTTTTATCAAAACTTTTTATCAAAATTTATCAAATCAAAATTTCTTGGAACATGTGAACTTTCATTTGCCTTAACAACAGACTTCTATGCCATCTGTAAATACGAATATAATTCTTAAATTATGAGCCTAGTTGGTTTAGCCACGGAAAAAGGAAGGATCCTTCCCGCTAGCCATGATTGGCTGAGATAATGACTGGGCTGGACATGCAGGGAGAGGAGTTCTGATTGGTCTACCATGTAGCATGCGTCTGTCTGTAACATGAGCTGTTCAGTCTGTTTTTGAAAGATATTATTTAAAGACATTAACCATCTTGAACTACAAATGTTTTGCTACTTTCCTCAATAAAATTGATGCTCTGAATTTAACAGGAATTCCACAGATCTGTTGGAAAAAGCTACTTTCTGCACACGCAGATGACAAAACAAGATGTAGCTACAAACAAAACGGAGTTAAATGGTTCCAGTCTGCTCTGAAGCATTCATTCATATGGATAATGGGGGCAGCAGGGTAGCCTAGTGGTTAGAGTAGTAACCGAAAGGATGCAAGAGAATCCCCGAGCTGACAAGGTACAAATCTGTCGTTCTGCCCCTGAACAAGGCAGTTAACCCACTGTTCCTAGACAAGTTAACCCACTGTTCCTAGGCCGTCATTGAAAATAAGAATTTGTTCTAAACTGACTTGCCTAGTTTAATAGAAGTAATATCAATAAAGGTTAAAAAAATATTTAAAAAATAAGAGTTTAGCTACATTTTCAGATATTACACATTTCAAATTTTGTCAGAAAGTCATTTTCATAAAAAATAACGTTAGCTTGCTGGCTCGTAAGCTTGCTGGCTTGCCTCCAGTGTGCCTCTATAGCTCGGAACCTCCAGCGACGGTTCACAGTCCAGAGCTTCCAGTGACGGTCAACGGCCCGGAGCTTCCAGTGACGGTCAACGGCCCGGAGCTTCCAGTGACGGTCAACGGCCCGGAGCTTCCAGTGACGGTCAACGGCCCGGAGCTTCCAGTGACGGTCAACGGCCCAGAGCTTCCAGTGACGGTCAACGAGCCCGAGCTTCCAGTGACGGTCAACGGCCAGAGCTTCCAGTGACGGTCAACGGCCCGGAGCTTCCAGTGACGGTCAACGGCCCGGAGCTTCCAGTTCCTGCGCTGGTGCCCGGAGTCCAGGTCAATGGCCCGGAGCTTCCAGTGCGTCCAGTCCGCTGGTGCTCCAGGTCCGGCGTCCAGCCTCCAGGTCCGGAGCCTCTACGCCAGTGCCGAGTCCAGGTCCGGCGTCCAGTCCCGCTCCAGGTCCGGAGCCTTCCTCTACGCCAGTGCCGAGTCCAGGCACGGCGTCCACTCCAGCTCCATGGCCAGACCTCTGCGCAGGTGCCCAGTCCAGGCACGGCGTCCAACCCAGCTCCATGGCCAGAGCCCTCCTCTGCGCCGGTGCCCAGTCCAGGCACGGCGTTCAGCACGGCGCCATGGCCGGATCTGGGGTCTGGGCGTGGGCTACGACCCGCACCGGAGCCGCCATCGACACTAGTCACCCCTCTACCCTCCCCATTTGGTTTCAGGTTTTGTAGCCTGAGACCGCACCTTTGCAGGGGGGTACTGTCACGCTTGACCATAGAGAGCCCTTGGTTCTCTATGGTGTTTGGTCAGAGCGTGACTAGAGGGGGGGTCAGTGTATTTCTATGTTGGTGATTTGCATGATTCCCATTTATAGGCAGCTGGAAATCGTTGCCTCTAATTGGGGATCATATTTAGGTAGCCTTTTTCCCACTTGTGTTTTGAGTGAGTGCATTTGAGTGAGTGGTGCGGGATGCTTGGTTAGCGGGATGCTAAGTGGTTAGCGGGATGCTAAGTGGTTAGCGGGATGCTAAGTGGTTAGCGGGATGCGGGATGCTAAGTGGTTAGCGGGATGCTAAGTGGTTAGCGGGATGCTAAGTGGTTAGCGGGATGCTAAGTGGTTAGCGGGATGCTAAGTGGTTAGCGGGATGCTAAGTGGTTAGCGGGATGCTAGCGGGACACCACGATGCTAACACCACGTAGTTCACGTTCGTTGTATGTTTGTTGTTGTCTTAGTTTCACTGTATATTAAAGATGTGGAACTCAACTCACGCTGCGCCTTGGGTCCGTCCTTTCTGACGATTGTGACAATTTCATAAGTGTCAAAGGCTTTTATTGACAATGACATGAAGTCGATGCAAGTCAACATTTGCAGTGTTGACCCTTCTTTTTCAAGACCTCTGCAATCCTCCCTGGCATGCTGTCAATTAACTTCTGTGCCACATCCTGACTGATGGCAGCCCATTCTTGCATAATCAATGAATGGAGTTTGTCAGAATTTGTGGGTTTTTGTTTGTCCACCCGCCTCTTGAGGATTGACCACAAGTTCTCAATGGGATTAAGGTCTGCGGAGTTTCCTGGCCATGGACCCAAAATATCGATGTTTTGTTCCCCGAGCCACTTAGTTATCACTTTTGCCTTATGGCAAGGTGCTCTATCATGCTGGAAAAGGCATTGTTCATTACCAAACTGTTCCTGGATGGTTGGGAGAAGATTCGCTCGGAGGATGTGTTGGTACCATTCTTTATTCGTGGCTGTGTTCTTTGGCAAAATTGTGAGCGAGCCCACTCCCTTGGCTGAGAAGCAACCCCACACATGAATGGTCTCAGGATGCTTTTCTGTTGGCATGACACAGGACTGATGGTAGCGCTCACCTTGTCTTCTCCGGACAAGCTTTTTTTCCGGATGCCCCAAACAATCCGAAAGGGGATTCATCAGAGAAAATGACTTTACCCCAGCCCTCTTTACCCCAGCCCTCAGCAGTCCAATCCCTGTACCTTTAGCAGAATATCAGTCTGTCCCTGACTTTTTTCCCAGAGAGAAGTGTCTTCTTTGTTGCCCTTCTTAACACCAGGCCATCCTCCAAAAGTCTTCGACTCACTGTGCGTGCAGATGCACTCACACCTGCCTGCTGCCATTCCTGAGCAAGCTCTGTACTGGTGGTGCCCCGATCCCGCAGCTGAATCAACATTAGGAGACGGTCCTGGCGCTTGCTGGACTCTTGGGCGCCCTGAAGCCTTCTTCACAACAATTGAACCGCTCTTTGAAGCTCTTGATGGTCCGATAAATGGTAGATTTAGGTGCAATCTGACTGGCAGCAATATCCTTGCCTGTGAAGCCCTTTTTGTGCAAAGCAATGATGACTGCACGTGTTTCCTTGCAAGTAACCATGATTGACAGAGGAAGAACAATGAGCAAGCACCACCCCCTCCAAGCACCACTCTCCTTTTGAAGCTTCCAGTCTATTATTAAAACTCAATCAGCATGACAGAGTGATCTCCAGCCTTGTCCTCGTCAACACTCACACCTGTGTTAACTAGTGAATCACTGACATGATGTCAGCTGGTCCTTTTGTGGCAGGGCTGAAATGCAGTGGAAATGTTTTGGGGGGATTCAGTTCATTTGCATGGCAAAGAGGGACTTTGCAATTCATCTGATCACTCTTCATAACATTCTGGAGTATATGCAAATTGCCATCATACAAACTGAGGCAGCAAACTGTGAAAATTCATATTTGTGTAATTCTCAACTTTTGGCCACGACTGTATATCCCCTCACCAAGACAACCCTCAAGGAACTTCACTTGCAAACTGGAAACCATTTATCCTTATTGTAGGGATTTTAACAAAGCTAATTAGAAAACAAGGCTACCTAAATTCTATCAGCATGTCGAATGCAGCACCCGAGCCGGTAACACTCTGGACCATTGCTACTCTAACTGCCACAACACATACAAAGCCCTCCCCTCACCCTCCTTTCGGCAAATCTGACCAAGACTCCATTTTGTTGCTCCCTTTCTATAGGCAGAAACTTAAACAGGAAGCACCCGTGCTTAGGTCTATTCAACGCTGGTCTGAGCAATCGGATTCCACGCTTCAAGATTGTTTTGATCACGTGGACTGGGATATGTTCCGGGTAGCCTCAGAGAATAACATTAATGTATAACCTGAGTCGGTGAGTGAGTTTAGAAGGATGTTGTATCTACTGTGACTATTAAAACTTACCCTAACCAGAAACCGTGGATGGATGGTAGCATTTGCGCAAAATTGAATACATGTACCACAACATTTCGTCATGGCAAGGCGACTGGGAATATGGCCGAATACAAATTGTATAGTTATTCCCTCCGTAAGGCAATCAAACAGGCAAAACTTCAGTACAGAGACAAAGTGGAGTCGCAGTTCAACAGCTCAAACACGAGACGTATGTGGAAGGGTCGACAGACAATCACGGATTACAAAAAGAAAACCAGCCCCGGTGCGGACATAGACGTTTTGCTTCCAGACAAACTAAACACCTTTTTTGCCCGTTTTGAAAATAATACAGTGGCACCGACACGGCCCAAAGACTGTGGGCTCTCCTTCTCCGTGACCGACATGAGAGAAGGTATTATTGTAGGCTACTACTTTCACCACTTATAGTCTTGCAATCTTTGGTTGTTTACTACACTACTCTGTTTAGCACATGGCCTCAGATGTGAATTCTTAACTTCTAAAGGTTTAGGGGCAGCATTTTCACTTTTGGATAATAGCGTGCCCAATTTCAACTTCCTGCTACTCATGCCAAGAATATAAGATATGCATATTATTAGTAGATATGGATGGGAAACACTGAAGTTTCTAAGACTGTTTGAATCATGTCTGTGAGTATAACAGAACTTATATAGCAGGCAAAACCCCGAGGACTAACCGTTCAGATTGTTTTGTTTGTTTTAGGTCTCTGACTGTTCAGTGAGTTCTCATTGGGAAACAATATTCCTTAGGAACTTGTTTTCAGTTCCTACCACATCCACTGGATGTCACCAGTCTTTGGAATTTGGTTGAGGTTATTCCTTTGTGCAATGAAGTAGTATGGCCATCAAGGAACTGCATAACACTGTTGAGAGTTGCGCAAGACTTGAAAAGTAGCTTGGTTTGTTGTCTTCCTGTATTGAACACAGATAGACCCGTCTTCAATTTGATTGATTATTAATGTTTTAAAATACATAAAGTTGTATTACAAAAGTAGTTTGAAATGTTTTGGCAAAGTTTACATGTCACTAAAAAATATCTCAAAAGTTGCGTTGTGCAATTTGGAAGCTGTTTTTTTCTGGATAAAACACGCCAAATAAAGGGCCATTTGGATATATATGGACGGAATTAATCGAACAAAAGGACCAATTGTGATGTTTATGGGACATATTGGAGTGCCAACAGAAGAAGCTCGTCAAAGGTAAGGCGTGTTTTATATTTTATTTCTGCGTTTTGTGTAGCGCCTGCAGGGTTGAAATATGCTACCCTCTTTGTTTACTGTTGTGCTATCATCAGATAATAGCTTCTTATGCTTTCGCCGAAAAGCCTTCTTAAAATCTGACATGTTGGCTGGATTCACAACGAGTGTAGCTTTAATTGAGTATCTTACATGTGTGATTTAATGAAAGTTAGATTTTTATATAATTTTATTTGAATTTGCCGCGCTGCATTTTCCCTGGCTTTTGGCCAAGTGGGATGCAAGCGTCCCCTATACCATAAGAAGTTAAACAGATGGGTAGGGCTAAGGCTTTACAGGGTGTGAACAATGCTGAATTGGTGGAGACAAAGAAGAGCTCTCCTTTAGGTGCACCAAAACATTCAGGGGCCATTTTCTCAAAAGGGGGGTTTCAAATTGATCAGATTTAGGTGCACCATTTTGTATCTCTGTCTCTGCTTTTATCCAATGAAAAAAAAACATTTCAAATGTTGCTACATAAGACCGAATTGAGGCGGTCGGTAACATTTTGAATGGACAGGACAATGGTCCAATTCTCTCACGTATCAAGAGAACATCCCTGGTCATCCCTACTGGCTCTGATCTAGAGCTCTCACTAAAAAGAGAACATCCCTGGTCATCCCTGCCGCCTCTGATCTGGGGGACTCACTAAACAGAGAACCTTCCTGGTCATCCCTACTGCCTCTGATCTGGGGGACTCACTAAACAGAGAACCTTCCTGGTCATCCCTACTGCCTCTGATCTGGGGGACTCAATAAACAGAACATCCCTGGTCATTCCTCCTCTGATCTGTAGGACTCACTAAACAGAGAACATCCCTGGTCATCTCTACTGCCTCTGATCGAGAGGGCTCACTAAACACAAATGTCTCATTTGTAAGGATGTCTGATTGTTGGACTCCTTGCTATCCGTTATCAACAAATAAAAAAAACTATAAATAACGTAATTTGAAATGATTTATACTTTTACTTTTGATACTTAAGTATATTTAAAACCATACACGTTACTTTTTTCAAGTATTATTTTACTGGGTTTCACTTTTGAGTCATTTTATATTAAGGTATCTTTACTTTTCCTCAAGTATGACAATTGATAGTGCATAGAGAACAGAGGACAATTCATAAGAGACATACAGGTATTCTATCCTACCTACTGCATACAGAACGGAGTACAATTCATTACTAGAGACATACAGGTATTCTATCCTACCTACTGCATACAGAACGGAGTACAATTCATTGCTAGAGACATACTGGTATTCTATCCTACCTACTGCATACAGAACAGAGTACAATTCCAACAGGATATCAGAGATGCAGAAGAAGAGTATTCATGTGGTGATGATGTATGCTGTGTTGGAGTGCTCAGCCTGCTGGGTAAACTTCCTCTTAATTCTACCATCATGTCCTCATGTTACTGACCCTACTACACTACATATGACATAACAGCTGCTCACACTATCAGGACATCTATTCTGACTTACTTCAGCTTCATCAGCTTATATGTGGGATCCACCAGAGCAGCTGAAAGCAGTCCCCCTGCAGAGTCTCCTGGGTGATTGTAGCTCAGGTCCAGCTCTTTCAGGTGGGAGGGGTTTGACCTCAGAGCTGAAGACAGAGCAGCACAGCCCTCCTCTGTGACCAGACAGCCAGACAGCCTACAGAGAGACACACAACAGCTGTCTAGGTTGATGTGCTGGTGTCAATCATCTTGTAGGACACCCATCCATTTGTCCATGACACAAACATTGTGATGAAATATTAGATTTTCAGAGTTTGTGTTTTACTAAGCTCAGTACCAACCTGACTGAAACAGCTGTACTTACCCCAGTGTGTGTAGTTTACAGTCTGGATCCTCCAGTCCAGCAGACAGCAGTGTAACTCCTGAGTCCTGCAGGTCATTGTCTCTCAGCTCCAGGTGTTTCAGTTGTGAGTAGGGTGAACTCAGGACTGAGGCCAGATCAGAACAGCAACCCTCTGTCAGACCACACTGACCTAGACTAGAGGAGAGTAGAGGACAAACTTCATCATTAGTTACACAAACACGCACACACACTCACATTATCGTACACGTATGTTAAAAACATTTTGTAAATACAAAAATGATACATTAACAAATATTAATATTTGTCGGCCTCTCTACAGGCCTCTCTACAGGAAAATAACTTAATCTGGTAGAGCGTTACACTGCTGAGAAATAATCAAATTATAATCTAAAACATCAGCTCCATTCAGCATCTGATCTCTCTTTTGACGAACATATCAAGGACAGCTTTTTTCCATTTACGTAACATTGCAAAAATCCGAATCTTTCCGTCCAAACATGATGCAGAAAAATGTATCCATGCTTTTGTTAATTCTAGGTTAGACTACTGCAAAGCCCTACTTTCCGGCTACCTGGAAACCCTATTACAGGGGCTGAGTCACTGGCTTATTGGTGCTCTTTCATGCTGTCCCTAGGAGGGGTGCGTCACTTGAGTGGGTTGAGTCAGATGTGATCTTCCTATCTGGGTTGGCGCCCCACCTTGGGTTGTGCTGTGGCGGAGATCTTGGTGGGCCATACTCGGCCTTGTCTCAGGATGGTAAGTTGGTGGTTGAAGATATCCCTCTCGTGGTGTGGGGGCTGTGCTTTGGCACCGGGGTTATATCCTTCCTGTTTGGCCCTGTCTGGGAGGTATCATCAGATGGGGCCACAGTGTCTCCTGACCCCTCCTGTCTCAGCCTCCAGTATTTATGCTGCAGTAGTTTGTGTTGGGGGGCTATGGTCAGTTTGTTATATCTCAAGTACTTCTCCTCTCTTATCCGGTGGCTAAAATGCTTGCTCACTAACCTAACTTCCATTCATGGTCAACGTAAGCTAGTTAACATTAGAATTCTACATCTAGCTACATATTGAACTTCCATCCTCTCAAGCCAGAACACAATGTATGAATTAATGGTTGGATCAGAATCGCCGCTCGGATGCTTTCTCCTGTGAGATACATTCGTGAGATACTTGTGAATTTAGGGAAATTAGGAAACACAGAGGTGAAAGATTCATTATTTTATTTTGTAAAGAAATGTTTTCTTGGTAAATGTTTTGGGTAAGCTTCCTTGGCAACCATGAATACACGCCACTGCTCGGCACCCAGAGTCAAATCATGTATCAAAAATGAGATGTAGTTCTGAATTCACACACACTCTCTCTCTTACCCCAGTGTGTGTAGTTTACAGTCTGGCTCCTCCAGTCCAGCAGACAGCAGTGTAACTCCTGAGTCCTGCAGGTCATTGCTTTTCAGCTCCAGTTGGTTCAGTTGTGAGTTGGGTGAACTCAGGACTGAGGCCAGATCTGAACAGCAACCCTCTGTCAGACCACACTGACCTAGACTAGAGGGCAGAAGGGAAAGCTTAGCACACACATCTCTGGTGACAGAATGGTAACTTCTGTCTGCCTCTGTGTTGAGTCTAAGGTGGGGAAACAGTCTTTCATTGGTATCTATAGAAGATAAATTGCAATATTTGGTTGGATGCCACATCAAATTTAGGAGCACCAGAATAATCTATTTTTAAATTGATTGAGATTTAGCCTGTTGGGCCTACCGTGTAAATTATTCCTACTAACTTTTAAAACACATCTGAAAATCACTTTTCACCTTTCTTTCTGTGCCACAAAATGTTTGCATATAAAGTTACCAGGTTGATAGTAGGGCTGCACAACATGGGCAGAAAATCTAACTCTAAACCAAATATTGCCATTTTTTTGATAGATGTTTTATTTTTTATAGATCAAAAGACGAACTGTTGGAAACATAAATAGAATGATTATTCTAATTCTATGGTTGGTGTTTAGCATGACAAAAAAAGAGCCAGGTAGGAGTTATGACAGGGTAGGAACCAAAGTGTTGGTGAGTGTTTCCCAGCGGACACTAATCACATTTAAATAGATGTGACATTTAGACAAAGATTTTAGCTAATTCAGAACATGCTGTTGCACAAGCATGCTGATCTTCACCACCACTGGTAGCAACCTGTGTTAGAGCTAACGTGTGCATTTAGCTAGCCAGCGACCTAGCTAGCAATTACCATTATTTTAGGTACATGCCAGGTTAAGGCATCCAATAAACAGTTCGGAACAGTTCTTTCATTTATTATGAAGACATTTGTTCATTTTGGTCTTCGGGTTTTTCGGCTGTTCGTGCACACATTTTTTCTCGAGGCAAGCCGAAGTCGATAGCCGAAGTCGATGCCCCTTTGATTGGTCAACAGTAGAGATTATTCAATAAAGTATTTGTTGTCATTCAATGAGATATGAGTTGTTTATCTGCACATTTTTTCCACTTAAGACACACTACAGCAAACATCTTACTTGGTAAAATTGTACAACCGTGTGCTGTCTGCTTGAGTGACCTGGCGGCTGCGGTAAAGCGAGATCATAGCCTTTCCTATAAGCTGTTGAGAGTCGAGACCCACAACTGAGCCAAATGCAATCTATAGAATTAAATATTTTCAAAGGGCCATTAGGGTGGAATTTTATAATTTTTTTATATAAAGATAATTATTCATTGCAATGTGGTGTTGTAGGCTAGATAATTGTATTGTCACTAAACAAGATCAATATGGGAGTTTTTTTTTAGCTGCGTGTCTCATGTCTTCACTGTTCTTTCAGTGACGCACCATGGTCTTATATTAAATATTCAAATGACTGTATGTGTGGTTTGATATTAGCTTGTTGTCCTATTGCAGATCTGGACAACCGATCCACTATTGTCACTATTTATGGTCGATAGAGGACAGGATAAACAGGTAGACTGGTAGTATCATGACAGAAGGCGAGACCCAGATGCACATGGTTGGAGTCTAATAATGTTTAATAATCCAAAAGGAGAAGGCAAGAGAATGTCGTGGACAGGCAAAAGGTCAAAACCAGATCAGAGTTCAGGAGGTGCAGAGTGGTAGACAGGCTCGTGGTCAGGCAGGTGGGTACAGAGTCTAGAACAGGCAAAGGTCAAAACCAGATCAGAGTTCAGGAGGTGCAGAGTGGCAGACAGGCGGGTACAGAGTCTAGAACAGGCAAAGGTCAAAACCCGGGAGGGCTAAAAAAAAAAGAAAAGCAAAGGCAGGAGAACGAGAAAAACGCTGGTTGATTTGGAACATAGACGAGACAGGAAACAGGAAACAAGCAACACCTGGAGGGGGTGGAGACAATAACAAGGACAGGTGAAACTGATCAGGGTGTGCTAGGTAGACTATACAGTGACTATTATTTATGGTGGATAGAGGACAGGATAGACAGATTGGTAGACTATACAGTGCCTTCAGAAAGTATTCATCCTCCTTGACTTATACCATATTTTGGTGTGTCACAGCCCGATTTCAAAATTCATTAAACGTATGATTGGTGTCACCCATCTACTCAACATAGAGTACCACAGTATGAGCCATAATACCCATAAAACGTAGCGGTCAAACAGGAAAATGGTTCCAATCGTTTTCCCCCCCATTGGGGATTTCAAAAAGTACCAAAACACCTTGAAATAGGGAAGGCAGATGCAAGCAGATGAGGAAATTAGGTAGGAAAACCCTTCAAAAGTGTGAATTTAACACCCCCCCAAAAAAAAATTAAAAATCTGTCCTAAAAAAAAGGGAACAGGCTTTGAGAGGGTAGGTATCTGCTACTTGAGTTCATATTTCAAAACCAGAGTCAAATTAACTAGACCTCAGCCACAACAGTGATTCTGGATTTTGATACCGAACACTCACCCCAGTGTGTGTAGTTTACAGTCTGGATCCTCCAGTCCAGCAGACAGCAGTGTAACTCAGCTCAGTACCGACCTGACTGAAACAGCTGTACTTACCCCAGTGTGTGTAGTTTACAGTCTGGATCCTCCAGTCCAGCAGACAGCAATGTAACTCCTGAGTCCTGCAGGTCATTGTCTCTCAGCTCCAGTTGTTTCAGTTGTGAGTTGGGTGAACTCAGGACTGAGGCCAGAGCTGAACAGCAACCCTCTGTCAGACCACAGTGACCTAAACTAGAGGGCAGAAGAGCACATGTTGAAAACATCCACATAACAACTCATACTGAAGATATTTAACTCACACTAGTGTCTGTATGTTGCAGAGTGGACTGGTTAGTCCAACACAGAGCAGCTCCACTCCTCTGTCTCCCAGGTCATTGTTGTGGCTGAGGTCCAGTTCTCTCAGGGGGGAGTTTAGTGTCTGCAGAGCTGAGGCCAGAGTCTCACAGGATTCATATGTGAGGTCACAGTGATCCAGTCTGGAGAGAGAGGAGATGTGTCGACACTGTTAAATATGCAAAGCTTTAAGAATAATGAGATGCATTAAGACAATAACAGAAAGGCACATGATTTAACAATGTTAAAAACATACTAACTAGATTCAAAATATTCTATATCAGTACTCAGTGGATACTGAAGAAAATGTGCATACACTAGTCTCTCTATGTTGCAGAGTGGACTGGTTAGTTCAACACAGAGCAGCTTCACTCCTCTGTCTCCCAGGTCATTGTAGCTGAGGTCCAGTTCTCTCAGGGGAGAGTTTGGTGTCTGCAGAGCTGAGGCCAGAGTCTCACAGGATTCATATGTGAGTTTACAGCCAGCTAGTCTGGAGAGAGGAGATGTGTCGATACACAGTGAAATACACAAAGCTTTAATGAGACAGTATATCACAAGTGAGTACACCTCACATTTTTGTAAATATTTGAGTATATTTTTTTCATGTGACAACACTGAAGAAATGACACTTTGCTACAATGTAAAGTAGTGAGTGTACAGCTTGTATAACAGTGTACATTTGCTGTCCCCTCAACATATCTCAACACACAGCTATTAATGTCTGAACCGCTGGCAACAAAGGTGAGTACACCCCTAAGTGAAAATGTCCAAATTGGGCCCAAAGTGTCAATATTTTGGTGGCCACCATCATTTTCCAGCACTGCCTTAACCCTCATGGAGTTCACCAGAGCTTCACAGGTTGCCACTGGAGTCCTCTTCCACTCCTCCATGACGACATCACAGAGCTGGTGGATGTTAGAGACCTTGCTCTCCTCCACCTTCCATTTGAGGATGCCCCACAGAAACTCAATAGGGTTTAAGTCTGGAGACATGCTTGGCCAGGCCATCACCTTTACCCTCAGCTTCTTTAGCAAGGCAGCGGTCGTCTTGGAGGTGTGTTTGGGGTCGTTATCATGTTGGAATACTGCCCTGCGGCCCAGTCTCCGAAGGGAGGGGGATAATGCTCTGCTTCAGTACATGTTGGCATTCATGGTTCCCTCAATGAACTGTAGCTCCCCAGTGCCGGCAGCACTCATGCAGCCCCAGACCATGACACTCCCACCACCATGCTTGACGGTAGGCAAGACACTTCTTTGTACTCCTCACCTGGTTGTCGCCACACACACTTGACACCATCTGAAATAAATAAACTTATCTTGGTCTCGTCAGACCACAGGACATGGTTCCAGTAATCCATGTCCTTAGTCTGCTTGTCAAACTGTTTACGGGCTTTCTTGTGCATCAGCTTTAGAAGAGGCTTCCTTCTGGCACGACAGCCATGCAGACCAATTTGATGCAGTGTACGGCGTATGGTCTGAGCACTGACAGGCTGACCCCCCACCCCTTCAACCTCTACAGCAATGCTGGCAGCACACATACGTCTATTTCCCAAAGACAACCTCTGGATATGACGCTGAGCACATGCACTCAACTTCTTTGGTCGACCATGGTGAGGCCTGTTCTGAGTGGAACCTGTCCAGTTAAACCGCAGTATGGTCTTGGCCACCGTGCTGCAGCTCAGTTTCAGGGTCTTGGCAATCTTCTTATAGCCCAGTCCATCTTTATGTAGAGCAACAATTATTTTTTTCAGATCCTCAGAGAGTTCTTTGCCATGAGGTGCCATGTTGAACTTCCAGTGACCAGTCAGTATGAAGGAGTGTGAGAGCAATGACACCAAATGTAACACACCTGCTCCCCATTCACACCTGAGACCTTGTAACACTAACGAGTCACATGACACCAGGGAGGGAAAATGGCTAATTGGGCCCAATTTGGATATTTTCACTTAGGGGTGTACTCACTTTTGTTGCCAGCGGTTTAGACATTAATGGCTGTGAGTTTTGAGTTATGTTGAGGGGACAGCAAATTTACACTGTTATACACTCACTAATTTACATTGTAGCAAAGTGTCATTTCTTCAGTGTTGTCACATGAAAAGATATCCTCAAATATTGACAAAAATCTGAGGGGTGTACTCACTGTTGTGATATACTGTATGCATGAAGACAAAAACAGAAGGGCACATGATTTAACAATGTTAAAAACACACACATACTAACCATATACAGAATATATAAACACCCACAGTGGCTACTGAAGGACGTGAACTCACACTAGTGTCTGTATGTTGCAGAGTGGACTGAAGGACGTTGACTACTGAAGGACGTGAACTCACACTAGTGTCTGTATGTTGCAGAGTGGACTGAAGGACGTTGACTACTGAAGGACGTGAACTCACACTAGTGTCTGTATGTTGCAGAGTGGACTGAAGGACGTTGACTACTGAAGGACGTGAACTCACACTAGTGTCTGTATGTTGCAGAGTGGACTGAAGGACGTGAACTCACACTAGTGTCTGTATGTTGCAGAGTGGACTGCTACTGAAGGACGTGAACTCACACTAGTGTCTGTATGTTGCAGAGTGGACTGAAGGACGTTGGTCTACTGAAGGACGTGAACTCACACTAGTGTCTGAAGGACGTTGACTACACGTGAACTCACACTAGTGTCTGTAGTGGACTGAAGGACGTTGACTACTGAAGGACGTGAACTCACACTAGTGTCTGTATGTTGCAGAGTGGACTGAAGGACGTTGACTACTGAAGGACGTGAACTCACACTAGTGTCTGTATGTTGCAGAGTGGACTGAAGGACGTTGGCTACTGAAGGACGTGAACTCACACTAGTGTCTGTATGTTGCAGAGTGGACTGGTTAGTCCAACACAGAGCAGCTCCACTCCTCTGTCTCCCAGGTCATTGTAGCTGAGGTCCAGTTCTCTCAGGGGGGAGTTTGGTGTCTGCAGAGCTGAGGCCAGAGTCTCACAGGATTTATATGTGAGCTTACAGTGATCCAGTCTGGAGAGAGGAGATAATCAGTTAGATAAACAAATCCTTCATTATAATGATACTGTATACATCAACTCAATAACAGAACTTACAGTGCTCTCTTGCAGGTTTTCACTACCGGCAGCAACCTCTGATAACCTTCCTCTGATGTGTTGTATGTCTTCAGGTCAAACTCCTCCAGCACCTCCTCTGACATCAGTAACAGGTAGGCCAGGGCTGAACATTGGTCAGGTTTTAGTCTTGTTTCTGAAAGAGTTCCTGATCGCAGGGAGGTCTGCATGTCTTCAACTAGAGAGTTGGCACCAAGTTCATTCAGACAGTGGAACAAGTTGATGATCCTTTCTGGTGAGGATTCCCTTTCGATGTTGTCTGAAAGGTACCTGACTGTTCTCTTAACTGCTTCCTCATTGGTCTGTGTTGTACTTCCTGTCTGTGTCAGAAGGCCTTGTAACAGATTCTGATTGGACTCCTGTGAGAGACCCAGAAGGAAGCGGAGGAACAGGTCCAGGTGTCCATTCTCACTCTTCAAGGCCTGGTCCACTGCTCTCCTGTGTAAGTCAGACAACTGGATTGACTCCTTCTCTTCATCATCACTAGTGGAGGAGAAAACATTTTCCTTCTTGTCCAGACATGATTCTAAAGCATGCACTGCTGCTAGAAACTCCTGAATGCTCAGATGCACAAAGCTGTAGACCTTGTCTTGGTACAGCCCAGATTCTTCTTTAAAGATCTCTGTACACAATGCTGAGTACTCTGATGCCTCTGTGACATCAAGGCCACAATCTCTCAGGTCCTCCTCATAGAAGATCAGGTTGCCCTTCTGCAGCTGTTGGAAAGCCAGCTTTGCCAGTTTCAGGATCATCTCTTTGTCTGACTGAGACAGTTCCTTTGGGTTTGTCTCTGTGGATTTGTTGTACTTCCTGTTCTTCACAATGATTTGGATGTGTATGAAGTGTGAGTACATCTGGGTCAGATTTTTGGGGACTTCATCCTTCTCTGTCTCTTTCAGCATCATCTCAAAGACAGTGGCTGATATCCAACAGAAGACTGGTATGTGGCACATGATGTGGAGGCTCCTTGATGTCTTCATGTGTTTGATGATTTCATTGGCCAGATTCTGATCTGTGATTTTCTTCCTGAAGTACCCCTCCTTCTGTGGATCATTGAACCCTCGTACCTCAGTCACCTGGTCAACACACTCAGGAGGGATCTGATTGGCTGCTGCAGGCCGTGAGGTTATCCAGAGGAGAGCAGAGGGAAGCAGATTCCCCTTGATGAGGTTTGTCAGCAGCACATCCACTGAGGTTGGCTTCGTGACATCACAGCATTTCTCATTGTTTTTGAAGTCTAGAGGAAGTCGACACTCATCCAGACCATCAAAAATGAAAACAGTTTTGGTTTCACCATCTTCAATGCTGTCAATCTCTTTCAGCTCTGAGAAGTAGTGGGAAAGAAGTTGCATCAGACTGTATTGGTCCTTTTTCAGGTTCAGATCACGGAAAGGAAGAGGAAACATGAAATGAACGTCCTGATTTGCTTTTCCCTCTGCCCAGTCAAGGATGACCTTCTGCACAGAGACTGTTTTTCCAATGCCAGCGATTCCTTTTGTCAGCACAGTTCTGATTGGTTTGTCTTGTCCAGGTAAAGGCTTGAAGATGTCGTTGCATTTGATTGGTGTCTCTTGTGTGGTTTGTTTCTTGGATGCCATCTCTATCTGTCTAACCTCATGTTCATTATTGAGCCCTCCACTTCCACCCTCTGTGATGTAGAGCTCTGTGTAGATGTCCTTGAACAGACTTTGGTTTCCATGGTGTCCAATTCCTTCAGATATGTGTTGATACTTGTGTTTCAGTTTAGCCTTAATGTCTTGTTGGACTGTCAGCAGAGTTTGACCTGTAGGAAAACAATGAGAGTTGGGACTCATACGTTTGTGTGTTTTATAAGGGCCTTTGTACCATTCTTTGTAATATTGTATGAAACACAGTCTTACTTCTTCTGTCCAGAAGGTTGTGTGTGATCTTTAATACATCCTCACTGTCCAAACTCTCCACTTCATTCTTGTCATCTGGTAATGGTTCCTGGCTGAAAGCAGGTGGCTGATCACTCTTCATTGATACCAGGCTGGTTGTAGGTGACTCTGCTCTGGGCTTCTGGACACTGATCAAAACAGGGAGACAGATCACCTCATCAATATCACATCAATACCTAATCTACTTCCTTTTAACAACTGTATAATGGAACTTTAAGAAGTTCTGATGTTTCTTTTAAAGCTACAGTCTGCAATTGGTAAATCCATTTTTGGCCATTTAAATGAATGATATAGACCTCCATTTTATGTCATTTGTGAACACTTTTCTGTATATTTTACATGTAATCCCTTACCTCTTAGAACTGGTGTCTTGAGTCATTTTAGAGGCAGTGTTCTCCTCTCTCTCCCCAGAGAGACTCATTTTAGAGGCAATGGTCCCCTCCTCTCTCTCCCCAGAGAGACTCATTTTAGAGGCAGTGGTCTCTTCTCTCTCCCCAGAGAGACTCATTTTAGAGGCAGTGGTCCCCTCCCCTCTCTCCCCAGAGAGACTCATTTTAGAGGCAATGGTCCCCTCCTCTCTCTCCCCAGAGAGACTGGTTTTGGATGTAAGTCACAGCTCACTCAGCTGCAATAAGAAATAGCAGAACAGTTAATATTTCTGAAGAATTGTTGAAGAACCATTAGCTTCTTATGGCTGAGATCCCGTTAACGGGATCGATATGACAACAGCCAGTGAAAGTGCAGGTCACCAAATTCAAAACAACAGAAATCTCATAATTCAAATTCCTCAGACATACAAGTATTTTACCCCATTTTAAAGATAAACTTGTTGTTAATCTCACCACAGTGTTCGATTTCAAAAAGGCTTTACGACGAAAGCACACCAAACGATTATGTTAGGTCTGCACCTAGTCACAGAACCACACAGCCATTTCCTAACCAAGCAAAGGAGTCACAAAAAGCAGAAATAGAGATCAAATTAATCCCTAACCTTTGATGATCTTCATCAGATGACACTCATAGAACTTCATGATATACAATGCATGTATGTTTTGTTTGATAAAGTTCATATTTATATCCAAAAATCTCAGTTTACATTGGCACTTTATGTTCAGTAATGAGCCACATCAATTTACAGAAATACTCATAATAAACATTGATAAAAGATACAACTATTAAACATGGAACTTTAGACAAACCTCTGCTTAATGCAACTGCGGTGTCAGATTAAAAACAAATCTTTATGGAAAAAGCACACCATGCAATAATCTGAGTACAGCGTTTAGAGACCAAAACAACCATACAGATATCCGCCATGTTGTGGAGTCAACAGAAGTCAGAATAGTATTATAAATGTTCACTTACCTTTGATGATCTTCATCAGAATGCACTCCCAGGAATCCCAGTTCTACAATAAATGTTTGATTTGTTAGATAAAGTCCATCATTTATGTCCAAATACCTCCTTTTTTTTGCACGTTTAGTACACAATCCAAACTCACGATGAGCAGGCAAGTCCAGGCAAAAGTTCAGACGAGAGGTCATATTACAGTTTGTAGAAACATGTCAAACGAAGTATAGAATCCATGTTTAGGATGTTTTTATCATAAATCTTCAATAATGTTCCAACCGGAGAATTCCTTTGTCTGTAGAAATGCAATGGAACAGAGCTAACTCTCACGGGAGCGCGCGAGACTGAGCTCGTGGCACTCTGCCAGACCCCTTACTCAATCAGCTCCCACCCCCCCCCCTTCACAGTAGAAACATCAAACAAGGTTCTAAAGACTGTAGACATCTAGTGGAAGCATCTTAGGAAGTGCAAATTGACCAAAATTCCACTATATATATATATATTCGATAGGCAAAGAGTTCGAAAAACTACAAGAAACTACAAGAAATGTAACAACGCATTTACTGTCTGAGGTCAAAGAGTAAAATCACACTTTTTGTATTCAAACATACACAGTCCAAGATGTTATTCATTTGATTTGACTTTGATCCCCATTAGCTGACTCCATAACAACAGCTAGTCTACCTGGTTGGATCCCCTGACTCCATAACAACAGCTAGTCCACCTGGTTGGATCCCCTGACTCCATAACAACAGCTAGTCCACCTGGTTGGATCCCCTGACTCCATAACAACAGCTAGTCCACCTGGTTGGATCCCCTGACTCCATAACAACAGCTAGTCCACCTGGTTGGATCCCCTGACTCCATAACAACAGCTAGTCCACCTGGTTGGATCCCCTGACTCCATAACAACAGCTAGTCTACCTGGTTGGATCCCCTGACTCCATAACAACAGCTAGTCCACCTGGTTGGATCCCCTGACTCCATAACAACAGCTAGTCTACCTGGTTGGATCCCCTGACTCCATAACAACAGCTAGTCCACCTGGTTGGATCCCTGACCATAACAACAGCTCCATAACATAACAACAGCTAGTCTACCTGGTTGGATCCCCTGACTCCATAACAACAGCTAGTCTACCTGGTTGGATCCCCTGACTCCATAACAACAGCTAGTCTACCTGGTTGGATCCCCTGACTCCATAACAACAGCTACAACAGCCACCTGGTTGGATCCCCTGACTCCATAACAACAGCTAGTCCACCTGGTTGGATCCCCTGACTCCATAACAACAGCTAGTCCACCTGGTTGGATCCCCTGACTCCATAACAACAGCTAGTCCATAACATAACAACAGCTAGTCTACCTGGTTGGATCCCCTGACTCCATAACAACAGCTAGTCTACCTGGTTGGATCCCCTGACTCCATAACAACAGCTAGTCCACCTGGTTGGATCCCCTGACTCCATAACAACAGCTAGTCACCTGGTTGGATCCCCTGACTCCATAACAACAGCTAGTCTACCTGGTTGGATCCCCTGACTCCATAACAACAGCTAGTCCACCTGGTTGGATCCCCTGACTCCTAACAACAGGTCTACCTGGTTGATCCCCTGACTCCATAACAACAGCTAGTCTACCTGGTTGATCCCCTGACTCCATAACAACAGCTAGTCTACCTGGTTGGATCCCCTGACTCCATAACAACAGCTAGTCTACCTGGTTGGATCCCCTGACTCCATAACAACAGCTAGTCTACCTGGTTGGATCCCCTGACTCCATAACAACAGCTAGTCTACCTGGTTGGATCCCCTGACTCCATAACAACAGCTAGTCTACCTGGTTGGATCCCCTGACTCCATAACAACAGCTAGTCTACCTGGTTGGATCCCCTGACTCCATAACAACAGCTAGTCTACCTGGTTGGATCCCCTGATCCATAACAACAGCTAGACCTGGTTGGATCCCCACTCCATAACAACAGCTAGTCTACCTGGTTGGATCCCCTGACTCCATAACAACAGCTAGTCTACCTGGTTGGATCCCCTGACTCCATAACAACAGCTAGTCTACCTGGTTGGATCCCCATCCATAACAACAGCTAGTCTACCTGGTTGGATCCCCTGACTCCATAACAACACAGTCTACCTGGTTGGATCCCCTGTCTACCTGGTTGGATCCCCTGACTCCATAACAACAGCTAGTCTACCTGGTTGGATCCCCTGACTCCATAACAACAGCTAGTCTACCTGGTTGGATCCCCTGACTCCATAACAACAGCTAGTCTACCTGGTTGGATCCCCTGACTCCATAACAACAGCTAGTCTACCTGGTTGGATCCCCTGAATCCATAACAACAGCTAGTCTACCTGGTTGGATCCCCTGACTCCATAACAACAGCTAGTCTACCTGGTTGGATCCCCTGACTCCATAACAACAGCTAGTCTACCTGGTTGGATCCCCTGACTCCATAACAACAGCTAGTCTACCTGGTTGGATCCCCTGACTCCATAACAGCCCCGTTTTGGGGGGAAATCCATTACAGCAAAGTAATTCATTAATTGTTAACCAGAAATTATTTGTTACTGATATAAACATGCCTGCATTGGGTCTTTAAAGCTAGAATCCTTAGTTGCTACATCCATTTTTGGACTTATAAATGAATGATATACTGATTCATTCTTGAAGAATCTAACTTATAAATTTCTCATGAGCTCAGTTCAACTGTTGTCCTCCATCAGAACCCAAAATATAAGCTTGTTTAACTCCAATGTTTGTAAAAACACCATTTAATGTTGATATCATGTATGGGCAGTCCTAGCACCCATCGCTCCATCTATGAATTTAAAAACCCGTAGCCTACAATGGTCGCGCTCCCGCGGAAATCAAATGATCATAAAACAATCCCCATCGAAAAACGATTTTTGCGTCTCAATCCACACCATCCGCCGATATCGCCCTTCAGCATCTGCGGTGGAAGGTGGCAGACCTAGAGCGGTGTTTCTCAGACCATGAGACATCCCAAAAAATCGGTTTTCACACATAATGTTACGTAGCATCAGAACGGTTTGGCCTACAAACTAAACTCAGCAAAAAAAGAAACGTACTCTCACTGTCAAATGCATTTATTTTCAGCAAACGTAACGTGTGTAAATATTTGTATGAACATAACAAGATTCAACAACTGAGACATAAACTGAACAAGTTCCACAGACATGTGACTAACAGAAATGTAATAATGTGTCCCTGACAAAGGGGGGGTCAAAATCAAAAGTAACAGTCAGTATCTGGTGTGGCTACGAGCTGCATTAAGTACTGCAGTGCATCTCCTACTCATGGACTGCACCAGATTTGCCAGTTATTGCTGTGTGATGTTAACCCACTCTTCCAAGGCACCTGCAAGTTCCCGGACATTTCTGGGGGGGGGAATGGCCCTAGATTGAGATCCGGGCTCTTCGCTGGCCTTGGCAGAACACTGACATTCCTGTCTTACAGGAAATCACGCACAGAACGAGCAGTATGGCTGGTGGCATTGTCATGCTGGAGGATCTTGTCAGGATTAGCCTGGAGGGTCATGTCAGGATGAACCTGCAGGAAGGGTACCACATGAGGGAGGAGGATGCCTTCCCTGTAAAGCACAGCGTTGAGATTGCCTGCAATGACAACAAGCTCAGTCCGATGATGCTGTGACACACTGCCCCAGACCATGACGGACCCTCCACCTCCAAATCGATCCCGCTCCAGAATACAGGCCTCGGTGTAACGCTCATTCCTTCAACGATAGACGCAAATCCGACCATCACCCCTGGTGAGACATAACCACGACTCGTCAGTGAAGATAACTTTTTGCCAGTCCTGTCTAGTCCAGTGACGGTGGGTTTGTGCCCATAGGCGATGTTGTTGCCAGTGATGTCTGATGAGAACCTGCCTTACAACAGGCCTACAAGCCCTCAGTCCAGCCTCTCTCAGCCTATTGCGGACAATCTGAGCACTGCTGGAGGGATTGTGCATTCCTGGTGTAACTCGGGCAGTTGTTGATGCCATCCTGTACCTGTCCCGCAGGTGATGTTTGAATGTACCGATCTTGTGCAGGTGTTGTTATACGTGGACTGCCACACTCATGCCTCCTTTCAGCATGCCTAAGGCACATTCACGCAGATGAGCAGGGACCCTGGGTATCTTTCTTTTGGAGTTTTTCCAGGGTCAATAGAAAGGCCTCTTTAGTGTCCTAAGTTTTCATAACTGTGACCATAATTGCCTACCGTCTGTAAGCTGTTAGTGTCTTAACGACCGTTCCACAGGTGTATGTTCATTAATTGTTTATGGTTCATTGAACAAGCATTGTAAACAGTGTTTAAACCCTTTACAATGAAGATCTGTGAAGTTATTTGGATTTTAATGAATTATCTTTGAAAGACAGGGTCCTGAAAAAGGGACGTTTCTTTTTTTGGCCGAGTTTATTATGACCACATTGAAAGATGAGAGTCTCTGGGAGAACATGATGGTGTTTTCTGTTTTCCTCTCTGACGCCCTCAAGCCTCAGAACCAGTTTTAAAATGAATGGAAGTATAAATGGAGATAGTTTAGGCACTAAAATAAGGCGATAAATACATGTAAAAAGATACACGTTTCCCGATCTTTCTTATCTCTCTCAGATAGAGGACAGACACTCCAGAACGGACTTCCTTTAGATTTTTCCTTTTGACGTTGTGATACGAAACCAAAGTTTACAGGCAAAACATTTGCAGTAGTTTAAGGTAGATGATGGAAACTGGCCGCTTGAGTTATATTTCATGAGTTAATTTCTCCTGTGTTTTCCATCTTACTGGCCAGCTACTACTTTGTGTCCGGCAGAGATGTTTACATTAAGCAGAGAGGAAGAGGTGAATCGACAGGGGTAATTTGGCGGAAAATCCCTTCCACCAATCGAGGATTTTTTGTATGGAGGTCAATGAAAGAGTGGTGAATTTGGTCAGCAAAAAAAACTATGGCTTATTTGTTGCATGTGGTTTATTTGATCAACTAGAAGTTTTGTAATGATCGGGTTGTTACACGTGTACTGATATAAGTAGGACACATGACATCCCGGCAACTTTGATAAAAAAACACTTTATATCGGAATATATCTTTTTTAAATATTATTTTAAATCTAACCTTAACCAGTCTGCTAACCTTGTGCTAAGCATGACCTTAAATTAAGACAAAAAAAAGGTGTTTTTAGTCATTTTACGAAAAATCAAATTTGTACTTTGTGGCTGTGGTAACTAGTGGAAACCGTTATGCCCGTTTTTCACGCGCGTGTATCTGCCCTGTCATTGGCTAGAATGCTCCCACCTGATCTTGCCTCCTCTCAACTGCCTTCCATTTTTTGAAGACATTTTAATTGTTAGAGTGGCCACTATAGTACCTGGTCAATATAATGGATAATCTGATAGAGCCTATACTATAGTACCTGGTCAATATAATGGATAATCTGATACAGCAGCCACTATAGTACCTGGTCAATATAATGGATAATCTGATACAGCAGCCACTATAGTACCTGGTCAATATAATATAATATGATAGGAGACTACTACATGGCAGGATAGTACCTGGAGAACTAACAATATAATGGCAGGCCTATACTATAGTACCTGGTCAATATAATGGATAATCTGAGCAGCCACTATACAATATAATGGTTAGAGGAGGAGAACTAACTATAGTACCTGGTCAGGATAATGGGAGGAGAACTGGTCAATATAATGGATAATCTGACATAGCCTATACTATAGTACCTGGTCAATATAATGGATAATCTGATAGAGCCTATACTATAGTACCTGATCAATATAATGGATAATCTGATACAGCAGCCACTATAGTACCTGGTCAATATAATGGATAAGAAGCCTAACACTGGTCAATATAAGGTTACAGCAGCCACTATAGTACCTGGTCAAGGAGGAGAACTAACACGGCAGGTTAGGAGGAGAACTAACACGGCAGGATAGGAGGAGAACTAACACTAACACAGGAGACTGAGGTTAAGTTTAGGAAAGGGTTAGCCTTAGCTAAAGTGCTACATTTGTTAACATATGTTGTCCCCAACTCAACCACTAGATGGAGCTGTAGGCCTTACAGCTCTACTCCATCAAGCCACAACCGTAGGAACATAAACAAACCATCTACGGAGACAAATCATCAGTATCATAACACCGGAATGCAACATCCATCCACTTTATATCAGTCCATCTGTAACAGCCTAAACATTACAAACCTTCTATTAGATCTAATAAGCCTCACGGAACTCCACACTCCCATAGAACGTGTTCTCAACTGGCCTACCTGGTTAAATAAAGGTGACATTTATACAAAGAAAAGACCTCCATACAAAAAAAAGGGGCTCATCACACAAGGACAGATTTAGGGCGGAGTAAATCCTCTCACTTCGCCTGTTCCTCTCTGTCTCTCTCCCAACTGACCGCAGAAACTTCTCCAGACATGTATCAGAGAAGAAGATGCGATGCGAGAGATGTTACTCAGCGCAAACTCTGTCCACGAAAATAATACAAAAAAAGGGCTTATCTCACAAGGACAGATTTAGGGCGGAGTAGATCCTCTATGCTGTTGTCATAGAGATGGAGGACTCATGGATATAATCTGTTTTCGCATGGACATTGCTCTTGAGGCCTCCCACCATTTTAAAGTAGTCAACTGGGTAGGGATTCCTATGAGTTGGGAGCAATCAGCCAATGAAGAAGAAAATGTACTACTTTAAAAACGGAGATTTACTCAATCGCACTGCCCATGCTGTCACAGAGGCTATAATGGCAAGATGGTCCCACCGGATCTCACCTCCTCCCGCCTGCCTTCCATCTTTGAGGCCATGCATTTCCATTGTTGGAGTGGTCACTTGAGTATCTTCTCAATATAATAGACAATCTTTGCTTGCATGCAGGAACATTGGTACATTATGGGAGGGAACCTGTCTGTCTAGGGAGAGTAGTAATGAACAAGTTGGGCCTATTTGAAACGTCACCATCTCCTGGCAACATTTACCAGACAATATATAGAAGGAAAAACTAACTGAACATAATTTATGATGGTTTATATTTTATTTTTGTTTTGGAATCAATGATTATAGTTTTAGTTTTTCAAATGAGTTTCTTAATTATTTTAGTTTCAGATTTGGTAACATAATTACGACTTTTAATCATTTAATAATTAATAAATACAAATGTATATCAGTAACCCACAACCATACCCCTTTCTCCTGCACATGTTGCCATGGGGCAACATGAAAATGAAATAGCAATTTTCTAACTCTAACTTCCTGCAATTCAAAGAAAACATTTTCAGTTTTACAGATAATTCTACTCGTGTTCCCATGGGGACATGTTGCCATGGGGTGGTGGAGGCAAATTTGACCAGTTTTTAATATGTTCACTGATGATCAACGGGCCCCACCCCGGGCCCCACGCTTACTACAAGTTTAGCCGCTAGACTAATTTACCAATCTAAAAACATGTAGCTAACAAGGGCTAATAGACT
This sequence comes from Oncorhynchus tshawytscha, assembly GCF_018296145.1. Classification (NCBI taxonomy): domain Eukaryota; kingdom Metazoa; phylum Chordata; class Actinopteri; order Salmoniformes; family Salmonidae; genus Oncorhynchus; species Oncorhynchus tshawytscha. Next base: position 51,872 of record NW_024609443.1, read on the forward strand.
GACTGCTGATGCTCAACCACATTTACAAACTGCACCATGTGTTTTCTATTATTTTAACGGTCAACAGGAAGTTGAGATCCAGACTGAGTTCCAAAACAATGTTTTTTATTATTGGTTGCGGGCCACCAGTTGCCCATCCCTGGTTTAGTGAATAGACCCATGCACTGCTTGAGTTGCGATCCGTTTATCTCGCCCGGCGCACCGGGGTTTTCATTCTGAGAAAAGTTGTGCTGATGATTCAACCCGGGGTTCAAAACGCGCATAGATGAGCCGGTGACGTTTATCGAGCGCATCTGCAGTTCGCCAAACGGACCACCGCCTTCCTGATCTGTCACCAGAAAGCTTTAAACTTAATATTTGATTTAGCCCTACATTTAAATAGTTTATATGCACATTGTTGAACTTCACATTTACTTGACGACACAGACTATTGTATTTAATGACAGCTTTACATAATTCCGATGCACGTCTTCTTTCAGGAAGTGAAAGTAAGCCCGTTTCCAGTCTTTTGTGCGTATAATAATCACCTTAATAATGTGCTGTCAATCGCCGATAACAATAATACCATACCTCATAGCCCTGTAGCCTATATCACATCGGATCTTATTGAATAAGCTTATCACTATTAATCAACACCAATTTAAATAACCCTAAAATAATCATTCTTGAAAGTTTAAATCAATATCGTAATAACATGGCGGATGTTTTACCCCCTAAATCATCACTCTCTCGAGTTCTACATAAAATTGTAAAAGAACGCTACAAACCTCTTAAACGTTCCTCTTGTTCGACAACGTTCTTCCTCCTCTTCTTCTTCTGTGGGGTTTAAGGAGGACTGCACCCCAAAAGGTGTATTGCCGCCACCAACTGGACGGTTTGAAACAAAAAATAATAATAAATCCATGCGTAATAGTGAAACTAACTTCATCCACCCTAATAAAAATAGTACAATGCCAAAACAAATATATCCCTTCTCAGGCTCTAGGACCTGAGAGGGTGGTGCGGATCGAGGGTGGTACGGCTCTAGGACCTGAGAGGGTGGTACGGCTCTAGGACCTGAGAGGGTGGTACGGCTCTAGGACCTGAGAGGGTGGTACGGCTCTAGGACCTGAGAGGGTGGTGGGCTCTAGGACCTGAGAGGGTGGTACGGCTCTAGGACCTGAGAGGGTGGTGGGCTCTAGGACCTGAGAGGGTGGTGGGCTCTAGGACCTGAGAGGTGGTGGGCTCTAGGACCTGAGAGGGTGGTGGGCTCTAGGACCTGAGAGGGTGGTGGGCTCTAGGACCTGAGAGGGTGGTACGGCTCTAGGACCTGAGAGGGTGGTATGGCTCTAGGACTGAGAGGGTGAGAGGGTGGTACGGCTCTAGGACCTGAGAGGGTGGTGGGCTCTAGGACCTGAGAGGGTGGTACGGCTCTAGGACCTGAGAGGGTGGTGGGCTCTAGGACCTGAGAGGGTGGTGGGCTCTAGGATCTGAGAGGGTGGTACGGCTCTAGGACCTGAGAGGGTGGTACGGCTCTAGGACCTGAGAGGGTGGTACGGCTCTAGGACCTGAGAGGGTGGCACGGCTCTAGGATCTGGTAAACAGACCTGAGAGGGTGGTACGGCTCTAGGACCTGAGAGGGTGGTGCGGCTCTAGGACCTGAGAGGGTGGTACGGCTCTAGGACCTGAGAGGGTGGTACAGCTCTAGGACCTGAGAGGTTGGCACGGCTCTAGGACCTGAGAGGGTGGTACAGCTCTAGGACCTGAGAGGGTGGCACGGCTCTAGGACCTGAGAGGGTGGTACGGCTCTAGGACCTGAGAGGGTGGTACGGCTCTAGGACCTGAGAGGGTGGTACGGCTCTAGGACCTGAGAGGGTGGTACGGCTCTAGGACCTGAGAGGGTGGTATGGCTCTAGGACCTGAGAGGGTGGTGGGCTCTAGGACCTGAGAGGGTGGTGGGCTCTAGGACCTGAGAGGGTGGGGGCTCTAGGACCTGAGAGGGTGGTGGGCTCTAGGATCTGAGAGGGTGGTGGGCTCTAGGACCTGAGAGGGTGGTACGGCTCTAGGACCTGAGAGGGTGGTACGGCTCTAGGACCTGAGAGGGTGGTACGGCTCTAGGACCTGAGAGGGTGGTACGGCTCTAGGATCTGAGAGGGTGGTACAGACCTCGAGGGTGGTACGGCTCTAGGACCTGAGAGGGTGGTACGGCTCTAGGACCTGAGAGGGTGGTACGGCTCTAGGACCTGAGAGGGTGGTACGGCTCTAGGACCTGAGAGGGTGGTACGGCTCTAGGACCATGAGGGTGGTACGGCTCTAGGACCTGAGAGGGTGGTACGGCTCTAGGACCTGAGAGGGTGACGATTCTAGGACCTGAGAGGGTGGCACAGCTCTAGGACCTGAGAGGGTGGTACGGCTCTAGGACCTGAGAGGGTAGGACTCTAGGACCTGAGAGGGTGGTACGGCTCTAGGACCTCGAGGGTGGTACGGCTCTAGGACCTGAGAGGGTGGTACGGCTCTAGGACTGAGAGGGTGGTACGGCTCTAGGACCTGAGAGGGTGGTACGGCTCTAGGACCTGAGAGGGTGGTACGGCTCTAGGACCTGAGAGGGTGGTACGGCTCTAGGACCTGAGAGGGTGGTACGGCTCGAGGGTGGTGCGGCTCTAGGACCTGAGAGGGTGGTACGGCTCTAGGACCTGAGAGGGTGGTACGGCTCTAGGACCTGAGAGGGTGGTACGGCTCTGACCTGAGAGGGTGGTACGGCTCTAGGACCTGAGAGGGTGGTACGGCTCTAGGACCTGAGAGGGTGGTACGGCTCTAGGACCTGAGAGGGTGGCACGGCTCTAGGACCTGAGAGGGTGGTACGGCTCTAGGACCTGAGAGGGTGGTACGGCTCTAGGACCTGAGAGGGTGGTACGGCTCTAGGACCTGAGAGGGTGGTACGGCTCTAGGACCTGAGAGGGTGGTACGGCTCTAGGACCTGAGAGGGTGGTACGGCTCTAGGACCTGAGAGGGTGGTACGGCTCTAGGACCTGAGAGGGTGGTACGGCTCAGGACCTGAGAGGGTGGTACGGCTCTAGGACCTGAGAGGGTGGTACGGCTCTAGGACCTGAGAGGGTGGCAGGCTCTAGGACCTGAGAGGGTGGTGGGCTCTAGGACCTGAGAACGGCTCTAGGACCTGAGAGGGTGGTACGGCTCTAGGACCTGAGAGGGTGGTACGGCTCTAGGACCTGAGAGGGTGGTACGGCTCTAGGACCTGAGAGGGTGGTACGGCTCTAGGACCTGAGGACCTCTAGGAGGAGGGTGGTACGGCTCTAGGACCTGAGAGGGTGGTGGGCTCTAGGACCTGAGAGGGTGGTACGGCTCTAGGACCTGAGAGGGTGGTGGGCTCTAGGACCTGAGAGGGTGGTACGGCTCTAGGACCTGAGAGGGTGGTACGGCTCTAGGTGAGAGGGTGGTACGGCTCTAGGACCTGAGAGGGTGGTACGGCTCACAGGCTATAGGATCTGAGAGGGCCACTTCTCTAGGACCTGGAGTTCAGGATGAGAGGGTTACGGCTCAGACCTATAGGGTGGGCCTCAAGGACCTGAGAGGGTGGTTCTCTCTACTGAGAGGGTGGTACGGCTCTAGGACCTGAGTGATTACCACAGCTACGGCTCTCCACCTTGGAGTTCATTAGGGTACCACAGCTCTAAAGGCCACAAGGGTCCACCTTCTCTCCACCTGGCAGTGCTACCTCTAGGACCTGAGATGGTCACAGCTATAAATTTGCAAAGTCCACTTTCTCTCCACCTTGGCAGTGCCATTAATTACCACAGCTATAAAGGCCACAATGTCGTGCCATTAATTACCACAGCTATAAAGGCCACAAAGTCCACCTTCTCTCCACCTTGGCAGTGCCCTTAATTATCACAGCTATAAAGGCCGCAAAGTCCACTTTCTCTCCACCTTGGCAGTGCATTAATTACCACAGCTATAAAGGCCACAATGTCGTGCCATTAATTACCACAGCTATAAAGTCATGCCATTAAAAACCACAGCTATAAAGGCCACAAAGTCGTGCCATTAATTACCACAGCTATAAAGTAGTGCCATTAATTACCACAGCTATAAAGGCCACAACGTCCACCTTCTTGACCTTTAAAATGTCAGGATCCTGCTGGTGAAAGGAAACCCCTGCTTCCTGCAGTGTAGGCCAATCCACCACCATGGACTCTTCTGATGCACCATTCAAACCCTCAACCCCTTTTCACAGCTGCTAAACTAAATGTTTGTGTTCCTAGCTCCAACAGTGCAGTAGTATCTAACAATATATCAACAATACCGACAAATCTAAAATAATTAAGAAATATAGATATGTGAAGACACACAGACAGACAGACACACACACACACACGGACATTTCCTACTAATCAGTTGAGATCTGTAGGACATTTCTGGGGTGGCAGGGTAGCCTAGTGGTTAGAGTGTTGGACTAGTAACTGAAAGGTTGCAAGTTCAAATCCCTTGAACAGGCAGTTAACCCCACTGTTCCTAGACCAGTTAACCCACTGTTCCTAGACCAGTTAACCCACTGTTCCTAGACCAGTTAACCCACTGTTCCTAGACCAGTTAACCCACTGTTCCTAGACCAGTTAACCCCACTGTTCCTAGACCAGTTAACCCCACTGTTCCTAGACCAGTTAACCCACTGTTCCTAGACCAGTTAACCCACTGTTCCTAGACCAGTTAACCCACTGTTCCTAGACCAGTTAACCCACTGTTCCTAGACCAGTTAACCCACTGTTCCTAGACCAGTTAACCCACTGTTCCTAGACCAGTTAACCCACTGTTCCTAGACCAGTTAACCCACTGTTCCTAGACCAGTTAACCCACTGTTCCTAGACCAGTTAACCCACTGTTCCTAGACCAGTTAACCCACTGTTCCTAGACCAGTTAACCCACTGTTCCTAGACCAGTTAACCCCACTGTTCCTAGACCAGTTAACCCCACTGTTCCTAGACCAGTTAACCCCACTGTTCCTAGACCAGTTAACCCCACTGTTCCTAGACCAGTTAACCCACTGTTCCTAGACCAGTTAACCCACTGTTCCTAGACCAGTTAACCCACTGTTCCTAGACCAGTTAACCCACTGTTCCTAGACCAGTTAACCCACTGTTCCTAGACCAGTTAACCCACTGTTCCTAGACCAGTTAACCCACTGTTCCTAGACCAGTTAACCCACTGTTCCTAGACCAGTTAACCCACTGTTCCTAGACCAGTTAACCCCCCACTGTTCCTAGACCAGTTAACCCCACTGTTCCTAGACCAGTTAACCCCACTGTTCCTAGACCAGTTAACCCACTGTTCCTAGACCAGTTAACCCACTGTTCCTAGACCAGTTAACCCACTGTTCCTAGACCAGTTAACCCACTGTTCCTAGACCAGTTAACCCACTGTTCCTAGACCAGTTAACCCACTGTTCCTAGACCAGTTAACCCACTGTTCCTAGACCAGTTAACCCACTGTTCCTAGACCAGTTAACCCACTGTTCCTAGACCAGTTAACCCACTGTTCCTAGACCAGTTAACTGTTCCCCACTGTTCCTAGACCAGTTAACCCACTGTTCCTAGACCAGTTAACCCCACTGTTCCTAGACCAGTTAACCCACTGTTCCTAGACCAGTTAACCCCACTGTTCCTAGACCAGTTAACCCCACTGTTCCTAGACCAGTTAACCCCACTGTTCCTAGACCGTTAACCCACTGTTCCTAGACCAGTTAACCCACTGTTCCTAGACCAGTTAACCCACTGTTCCTAGACCAGTTAACCCACTGTTCCTAGACCAGTTAACCCCACTGTTCCTAGACCAGTTAACCCCACTGTTCCTAGACCAGTTAACCCACTGTTCCTAGACCAGTTAACCCCACTGTTCCTAGATCATTGAAAATTAACTTAACTGTTCCTAGTTAAATAAAAAGGTCAAATAAATACCCACTCATAATCAGTTGAGATCTAGGACATTTCCTCCTCCTAATCAGTTAACCCACTGTTCCTGAGACCTGTTAATTTCCTCCCCACTGTTCCTAGACCAGTTAACCCACTGTTCCTAGATTTCCTCCTCATAATCAGTTGAGATCTGTTGGACCCACTGTAATCAGTTGAGATCTGTTACACCCCTAATCAGTTGAGATCTAGACACTAATCAGTTAACCCACTGTTCCTAGACCAGTTAACACCCACTGTTTAGACATTTCCTCCTCCTAATCAGTTGAGATCTATTACATTTCCTCCTCCTAATCAGTTGAGATCTGTTCCTAACCAGTTAATTTCCTCCCCTAACTGTTCCTAGACACCAGATCTGTTAACCCCACTGAGTTCCTAGACCAGTTGAGATCTGTTGAACACTGTTCCTAATCAGTTGAGATCTTAGGACACCCCACTGTTCCTAGACATTTCCTCCTCCTAATCAGTTGAGACCTGTTGAACATTTCCTCCTCCTAATCAGTTGAGACTGTTCCTAGACCAGTTAACCCACTGTTCTAATCAGTTGAGATCAGTTAACCCACTGTTCCTAATCCTAGATTTCCTCCTCCTAATCAGTTGAGATCTGTTAACCCACTAATCAGTTGAGATCTGTTAGACATTTAACCCACTGTTCCTAATCAGTTTACACCCAGTTGAGACTGTTCTAATCAGTTGAGACCTGTTACACTCCTAATCTGAGTTCCAGTTGAGACCTGTTAACATTTCCCTCCTAATCAGTTGAGATCTGTAGACATTTCCTCCCCTAATCAGTTGAGTTCCTAGACACTAATCAGTTGAGATCTGTTGGACATTTCCTCCCCTAATCACTGTTCCTAATCAGTTGAGATCCATGTCCTCCTCCTAATCAGTTGAGATCTGTTGACATTTCCTCCTCCTAATCAGTTGAGTTAACCCCACTGTTGTCCTCTAATCAGTTGAGATCCACTGGGCCTAATCAGTTATAATCAGTTGAGATCTGTTGACATTTCCTCCTCCTAACAGTTGAGATCTTTCCTCCTCCTAATCAGTTGAGATCTGTAGGACATTTCCTCCTCCTAATCAGTTGAGATCTGTTGGACATTTCCTCCTCCTAATCAGTTGAGATCTGTTGGACATTTCCTCCTCCTAATCAGTTGAGATCTAATCAGTTGGACATTTCCTCCTCCTAATCAGTTGAGATCTGTAGGACATTTCCTCCTCCTAATCAGTTGAGATCTGTTGGACATTTCCTCCTCCTAATCAGTTGAGATCTGTTGGACATTTCCTCCTCCTAATCAGTTGAGATCTGTTGGACATTTCCTCCTCCTAATCAGTTGAGATCTGTAGGACATTTCCTCCTCCTAATCAGTTGAGATCTGTTGGACATTTCCTCCTCCTAATCAGTTGAGATCTGTAGGACATTTCCTCCTCCTAATCAGTTGAGATCTGTTGGACATTTCCTCCTCCTAATCAGTTGAGATCTGTAGGGACATTTCCTCCTCCTAATCAGTTGAGATCTGTTGGACATTTCCTCCTTTCCATAATCAGTTGAGATCTGTTGGACTCCCTAATCAGTTGAGATCTGTTGGACATTTCCTCCTCCTAATCAGTTGAGATCTGTTGGACATTTCCTCCTCCTAATCAGTTGAGATCTGTAGGACATTTCCTCCTCTTAATCAGTTGAGATCTGTTGGACATTTCCTCCTCCTAATCAGTTGAGATCTGTTGGACATTTCCTCCTCCTAATCAGTTGAGATCTGTTGGACATTTCCTCCTCCTAATCAGTTGAGATCTGTTGGACATTTCCTCCTCATAATCAGTTGAGATCTGTTGGACATTTCCTCCTCCTAATCAGTTGAGATCTGTTGGACATTTCCTCCTCCTAATCAGTTGAGATCTGTTGGACATTTCCCACCTGACCTAATTAAAGCGTCCCTGGCCCAGCTGAGCAAGTGGCCATGAATTAAAGGACGATTCCACCAACTCCTTTGGGCCTTTTCTGTCATTTTTATTTTCCATAATGACGGAAGCAAAAATCAGGTTTTTAGACATTTTAACATATTATGTTTTTAACTACCCGGAAATATCACATTTACATAAGTATTCAGACCCTTTACTCAGTACTTTGTTGAAGCACCTTTGGCAGTGATTACAGCCTTGGGTGTGATGCTACAAGCTTGGCACACCTGTATTTGGGGAGTTTCCCCCATTCTTCTCTGCAGATCCTCTCAAGGTCTCTCCCTTACCACCTGTCTCCTCCCTCTCTCCCTTACCACCGGTCTCCTCCCTCTCTCCCTTACCACCTGTCTCCTCCCTTACCACCTGTCTCCTCCCTACCACCTGTCTCCTCCCTCTCTCCCTTACCACCGGTCTCCTCCCTCTCTCCCTTACCACCTGTCTCCTCCCTTACCACCTGTCTCCTCCCTCTCTCCCTTACCACCTGTCTCCTCCCTCTCTCCCTTACCACCTGTCTCCTCCCTCTCTCCCTTACCACCGATCTCCTCCCTCTCTCCCTTACCACCTGTCTCCTCCCTTACCACCTGTCTCCTCCCTCTCTCCCACTCCACCTCTCTCCCTCTCTCTCCTCCCTCCATCTCTCCCTCCTCTTTCCACCTCCATCCTCCCTCCACCTCCATCCTCCCTCCGCCTCTCCCTATCTCTCCGTCTCCTCCCTTCCCACTCTCTCCTCCCTCCACCTCTCCCTCTCTCCACCTCTATCCTCCCTACACCTCATGTCCCAACACAGGTAGTCCATGTTAAAGGACCTAGAGGAAGACATGGACCTTACGGGTAGAAGACAAAAACATCTTGAGGTTTGTTAAGTTCTTTTAATAATTTAATGTAGAAAAGTGTTGTGGAGAAGTTAGGCTTTCATAGAGAGACAGATGATTTAAAGGAACGATGCCTGAAGAACTGTAAAGTTAATACAATACTGATTTCAACTTGACAAAATGATAAGTCACATCTTACATGTAGACCCACTACTGGGACGACAGGAAGTGAGATGTGAGTGGTCTTGTAATCAGGTGTAGACCCACTACTGGGACGAAAGGATCTTATTTACATTGGTGTTGATTCATATTAATTAGCCTAATCAATATGATACAATGTGGTGTTGTAGGCTACAGGGCTATGAGGTAGAGTATTATTGGTAAAGGCGACGGACAGCGCATTTTCGTGATTATTATCCGCATGATGAAACTACGTTAGAAGACGTGCATCAGAATTATGTGAAGCTGTCGCTAAAGAAAACGCTCTCTTTCGTCAAGTCAGTCAAGTAAAAGTGACGAGCAACAATGGGCATAGAAACTATTTGAATGTCGGGCTAAATCAACGTTGAAAATGCTTTCTGGCGACACCGATCAGGAAAGTGGTTGTCCGTTTTGCTCACTGCTGTGCGCTCGATAAATTGGCCGGTGCACCGTTGCATATAGTTACCCACTGGTTCAATCGTTGTCGGCACACCTTTCTTCTTCTGAATACAAGACCCAGTACAACGGGCGAGATAAACTGATCGCACCTCATGTGAACTCAAGCAGTGCATGTGTGTATTCACTAAGGGCACTATTCCAATTTATGAAATGACGCCCTGATTATTCACGCCTTTCCTACGCACTTGTCATCAGTTTATATTCAGACTTACCTTATTAAGTTGCATAACGGGCTTTGCAGGCGTGGTTACCTTGCGTGCGCTAAATAAATGTAATTTAATCACTGAAAACACCCACTTGCAGTTATCATTCAACAGCGTTTTCACACGAAATATATTGATAAATAATAAACACAGCGGTTTGATTCATCCTGAAAGTTGTCATATTCAAGTTCAAACCATGAAACATTGGAAGGTGTAAAAAATGTACAATAGGGGTTGAATAGGTGGGGTCCTATACAACAGAATGGAATGATGCACAATGTAAGGAGAACGAACACTCAAGTGAAAGTTATAAATGTATGTGGGTATTACTGACCCTGGTTCTCGATAGTGGCTCATAATTAATGACATGATACAAATTTAAAATATAAAACACAGAACGCCCGGACTTAGCCTATAATTAAAACATTCCGTAGCTCTTACATCAACTTGGCAGGTTCAGTCCTACAGAAGCCTAAAGCGGGGTGTCCACATTACATCCACGCCAATTATGAGGACACACCAGTATCGGTGCGTGGGTAAAATCACTGTTATTAATATATAATTACTATGTCCCGGGACAATACGAATTCAACCACACCTTTGTTTTATCACAGAACCAGAGCGCAACATCTGTCCGGTGAAGTCCTCAAAGCATATTGTATTTAACAGACAGTCACATGACCTACAGCATGTTAATGTTTCCGACATTTTTGGACCACTAAACTATTAATTTAGTTACTGCACGTTGCAAAGAACGGTTCATGGTACGTATGTCTGTGTGTGTGTGCGCGCGTGTTCCTACAAGTAGAAAAAAACATGTTGACTCACCCTAATCGAGAAACACCAATAACATCCTCCTCTCTGTCATGTTGACAAAACAGTTCATCACTCTGTCATACAGTACACGCTTTTCTTGTTTATTGTCATAGGCTACATGGCTAAAATGCTTGCTCGCCAGCATAACTTCCATTCATAGGTAACGTTAGCTAGTTAACATGAGCCTTCTACATCTAGCTACATATTTAACGTCTATCCTCTCAGGCCAGAACACTGTATGAATAAATGGTTGGATCAGAATCACCATTATAATCATTGGCCAGTATGGAGAATTAAGTTAAACCACAAGTTAGAATCCCTCTCTCCATCCATGGCTAATTTAGGAAAGGGACAATTTTAACTAGCCCCTCCCCTGTTGGTCGGGGTCCCAGTCCCAGTCCACTAGGTAGTGGGGATGAGACCTCTCAGGCGTTTGGAATCAAGGATGGCCTGTATGGCGTAAGCAGGTTCCCCTCTGATGTTCAACGGTGGGGGGCACTGGGGTTGAGACTGTAGGATGGAGGACTGTAGGTGACCGGTTTTAGCAGAGACACATGGGGGCGCACTGCGGGTTGAGACTGGAGGATGGAGAGGACTGTAGGTGACCGGTTTTAGCAGAGACACATGGGGGCGCACTGCGGGTTGAGACTGGAGGATGGAGGACTGTAGGTGACCAGTTTTAACAGACACCGAAGGAGGAGATTTTATACTGACAGGGTAGACTGGAGGATGAAGAGGACTGTAGGTGACCAGTTTTAAACAGACATGGAAGGACGAGGAGATTTTATGCTGACAGGGTAACTGGAGGATGTACGTGACAGGGTTGATGTGATGGGTTATCTTGAAGGGACCAATGAAGCGAGGACAGAAGTTTTTGCAGGGGTGGCGGAGCTGGATGTCTCTGGTAGAAAGCCACACACGCTGTCCGGGGTGAAAGAGCGGCGTCTGTCAGCAAAGCGTTTCTGGGTATTAGAGGCTTCCTGCTGATGCCAGTGAGCGGTTTCCCATACCCGCTCACTACGCCGAAACCAGTCGTCGACAGCTGGGACAGTACCAGGCTCCACCTCCCAGGGAAACATGTGTGGTTGTTAACCAAGGACACACTGAAATGGAGTAATGTAGAGGGATGAGTGCATGAGTGAGTTCTGAGCGTATTCAACCCAGGACATATACCGACTCCAGTTGTGTGAAGAGGCAGAAGATTGTTGGCGGAGGTACTTCCCTATTTCTTGGTTCAGACGTTCGTCTGCCCGTTGGTCTGGGGGTGTTACCCGGAGGAGAGACTGAGGGCGACCCCCAATCAGTCACAGAAGGCTCGCCACACCCGGGAGACAAACTAGGGCCCGTGGTCAGAGACGATGTCCTCTGGAATCCCATACAGACGGAACACATGCTGGAACATGCACTCCGCCAATTCCATGGCGTTAGGTAGATGAGGAAGAGGACCCAGACGACACATTTTTGAAAAACGGTCTACTATGACAAGGATTGTGGTATTACCAGACGATTCAGGAAGGTCTGTGATGAAGTCAACAGATTTGTGGGACCAATGTCTGTGAGGGATTGGCAAAGGTTGAAGCTTCCCAGAAGGAAGATGATGGGGGGCGTTTGGTTTGGGCGCAGACTGGACAGGTGAGTAAGTAATCCCTTACTTCGGATGCCAGTAAGGATCACCAGAATTTCCGGGCTAGAAGTTCGGTGGTTCGTGGAATGTCCGATGTCCTGACCCCAAGGACGTGTGACAACATTGCACCAGCTGGTGTCTCAGGAGGAGCCGGGTCTGAGGTTTGGGCCTCTTGTATGGCAGAGTGAACCTCCCACTGTACCGGTCCCATAATACAAGAAGGAAGAATGGGTGTAGGGTCTTAGTTACTGGTCGGAAGGTCAAACTGGCGAGAGAGAGCATCAGCTTGTATGTTTTTCTTTCCAAGGATGTAAGTAACATGAAAATGGAAGTGTGTGAAGAGCCCAGCAGGCTTGTCTGGAGTTTAACCTCTTGGCCCCTCTGATATATTCCAGATTACAATGATCTGTTAGGACAAGAAAGGGAATGTTTGCACTCTCCAACCAGTGGTGCCACTCCTCGAGGGCAAGCTTGATGGAGAGGAGTTCTCTGGTCCCCACATTGTAATTCCTCTCAGTGGGGGATAACTTCCTGAAGAAGGCCCAGAGATGTGATTTGGAAGGTGTTCCCACCCGCTGAGAGAGTATGGCTCCTACTTTGGAGGCATTTACCTCCAGGGTGAAAGGAAGGGTCGGATCAGGTTAGAGAAGGGCAGGAGCTGAGATGAAGAGGCATCCACCTCCAGGGTGAAAGGAAGGGTCTGATTGGAAGGGCATGAAGAGGCATCCACCTCCAGGGTGAAAGGAAGGGTCTGATCCGGTTAGAGAAGGGCAGGAGCTGAGATGAAGAGGCATCCACCTCCAGGGTAAAAGGAAGGGTCTGATCCGGTTGGAGAAGGGCAGGAGCTGAGATGAAGAGGCATCCACCTCCAGGGTAAAAGGAAGGTTCTGATCCTGTTGGAGAAGGGCAGGAGCTGAGATGAAGAGGCGTTTCAAGCTGAACGCAGTCAGGGCTGTATCAGTCCATTGAAGGGTCCCGGTCTTTTGTCTGGTAAGGGCAGTGAGGGGGGCGGCAGTAGAATTGAAGTTCTGAATGAACTGGCGATAGAAGTTGGAGAACCCAATGAAACGTTGGAGTTCCTTAAAGGTGGTGGGTTTGGACCCATTACTGATGGCGGTGACTTTGTCCACATCCATGCTGACCCCTCCAGGTGTCAGTACGAAGCAGAGGAAGTTCACATGGAAGGCGCTCTTGTCAGTCTTCACATTAAAGGTTATGGTCAAGGAGCCGTTGAAGAACCTTTTGCACATGCTTTATGTGTTCCTTCAGGGAGTAGGAGTAAATCAGGAGGTCATCAATGTAGACGATGAGAAAGCGGTTGGTCATATCCTGGAAAACCTTGTTCATAAAGGATTGGAAGACGGCGAGGGCGTTCGTAAGGCCGTAGGGCAGGACCAGGTATTCATAGTGTCCTCGAGTGGTGATAAAGGCCGTCTTCCATTCGTCGCCTTCACGTATACGGACAAGGTTATATGCACTTCGCAGGTCGAGTTTAGTATAGATGTCGGCGCGGCCCACTTGTTCAAGGGTCGCTGGGTACAAAAGAAGAGTTCTTGACTGTGACATCATTCAGGGAACGATAATCAATACATGGACGGAGACCACCGTTCTTTTTTTCCAACGAAGAAGAAGCTGGACGCAGTCGGGGAAGAAGGACGAATGAAACCTTTTGAGTCATTCATCAATGTAGTTCTCCATTGCCTCATTTTCTGGGATAGGCAGGGGTTAAACATGGCCATTCTGTGGGGACACTCCAGGGAGTAAATCAAAAGCACAGTCTCTTGGACAATGTGGTGGCAGAGTGGAGGCCTTGACTTTGCTGAAGATGTTGCTGTACTGGGTGTATGCAGATGGTATGGTGGGTGGCACTGCCGAGGCAGGGTCCTCTATGGTGGTGGCTCTGCAGGGTAGGCTGAGACAACTGGAGAAGCAAGTAGAATACCAGGATAGTAGTTCACCTTATTGCCACGAGATGGCAGGGTCATGATGACAAAGCCAGGGGTGTCCGAGGATGAGTAGCTATATGGGGGATGAGAGTTCCATGAGTTGAATGGTTTCAGTGTGGAAGACTCCAATCTGGAGGGTGACGCTCTGTGGTCAGGTGCGTGATGAACCCCGTGCCTAATGGCTGCCAGTCCAGGGTGTTAATCCTAAAGGGAGGGGTGACGCTCTGTGGTCAGGTGCGTGATGAACCCCGTGCCTAATGGCTGCCAGTCCAGGGTGTTAATCCTAAAGGGAGGGGTGACGCCTGTGGTCAGGTGCGTGATGATGGCTGCCACCCCTAAAGGGAGGGGTGACGCCTCAATGGCTGCCAGTCCAGGGTGTTAATAAAGGGAGGGGTGACGCTCTGTGGAGGTGCGTGATGAACCCCGTGCCTAATGGCTGCCAGTCCTGTGGTCTGTGGTCAGGTGCGTGATGAACCCCGTGCCTAATGGCTGCCAGTCCAGGTGTTAATCCTAAAGGGAGGGGTGACGCTCTGTGGTCAGGTGGTGCGTGATGAACCCCGTGCCTAATGGCTGCCAGTCCAGGGTGTTAATCCTAAAGGGAGGGGTGACGCTCTGTGGTCAGGTGCGTGATGAACCCCGTGCCTAATGGCTGCCAGTCCAGGGTGTTAATCCTAAAGGGAGGGGTGACGCTCTGTGGTCAGGTGCGTGATGAACCCCGTGCCTAATGGCTGCTAGTCCAGGGTGTTAATCCTTAAGGGAGGGTGCCAGGTGTTAGATCAATGTCAAGCTCTTGTACTCGCTGTTGATCGATGAATTTACCTGCTGCTCCTGAATCTATCGAGCCTTCTACGGACTTGGTAACCCCCTTCACTGTCATCAATACTGGGACGGAGAATTGGTCCTGGGAGATATTTAGAAAAAACTGCATGGCAGTGGAGGGACCCTTCTCATCTCTCCGTGGGGGGACAGAGCAATGCCTGAGTAGATGATCTTTCCCGCCACAGTATAGGCAGAGCCCTTCTTGGATTCGCTTTTGACGTTCAATACACGGGACAGGAGCACGGCCCAACTGCATGGGCTCTGGAAAACTGACAGGAAGACGGAATCATGGAAAGAGAAGGTTTCGGGTTCCTGTTCTTCGGAGGTCGGCGATGAGGTGGTCGATGGCGAAACGAATGTATTGATTTAAATCCTGAAGGTTGCCTCTACAGGCCAGCTCTGCCAGAAGTTCCATGTTGAGCCCTCTTCAGTAGATGCTAAGTAAAACAGACTGATTCCATCCACTCCCTGCAGACATGGTGCGGAACTCGAAGGCATACTCGGCAGCTGAATTGCGTCCTTGTTGAAGTTCCAGGAGGTCTCCTATAGGAGGGAGAGTGATCGAATGAATACCTCTTTGAAGAGCGTGTGGAAATGGGTCTCGGATCTGAGTTCTGTGCTGTTGGCAGTCCATGTGCCGGTGGCCCAATCCAGGGCTTTGCCTGTGAGTAGAGACACAACAAAATCTACCCTGCTCTTATCGATGGCGAAGTTAGTGGGGTTGTGCTCAATGGATTTGCTGCATTGCATCAGAAATCCCTGACATTTCCCAGGTGAACCGTCATATTTTCCAGGCATGTGTATGAACGAAGGAGGCTATCGGTTACGATACCTGGCATCGGAGGAGAAGGGATAGGCTGGCGGAGAAGATGGTTACGATACCTGGCATCGGAGGAGAAGGGACAGGCTGGCGGAGAAGATGGCACATTTCCTCCATAAACTCCTCTTGCTGGGTTAGGCGCCGCAGTAGCACCGCTGAATCCATTCCGTTTTTAGGTGAGCGGTAATGAATATTCAGGGAGAAGATTCACACGCAGAGCACAGCAGAAGTTGATTAAGCCTTCACAGAAGGCAGGAATCATGGTCACAAGCAGTCAATGGTAAAACACAGGTAGAAAGTCAAAACAATCAAACACTACCTCACAAACATACAAACAGAAAGAACTGAACTAAATAGGGAGCTGATGAGACCAGATGAGAAACGAACAGAGGTGAAATCAATGAACATAAATGGAAGACAGAGCTACGTTCCAGAACACAAAGAAACAGGGCTACGTTCCAGAACACAAAGAAACAGGGCTACGTTCCAGAACACAAAGAAACAGGGCTACGTTCCAGAACCACAAAGAAACAGGGCTACGTTCCAGAACACAAAGAAACAGGGCTACGTTCCAGAACACAAAGAAACAGGGCTACGTTCCAGAACACAAAGAAAACACGTTCCAAACAAAGAAACAGGGCTACGTTCCAGAACACAAAGAAACAGGGCTACGTTCCAGAACACAAAGAAACAGGGCTACGTTCCAGACCACAAAGAAACAGGGCTACGTTCCAGACCACAAAGAAACAGGGCTACGTTCCAGACCACAAAGAAACAGGGCTACGTTCCAGACCACAAAGAAAAAGCAGAACCTTACACTTGGTATAGAACAAATACCTGCCAGCTATTTTAACTGTTTGTCATGTATCCTTGGTAAATGTTCATAATGTCTACTACCGTCTTTCAGTCTAAACTGTAATGTTCTTTTAGTTGTGTGTACCCTGGGTAGACTAGCTGCTGTTATGGAGTCAGGGGATCCAACCAGGAAGACTAGCTGCTGTTATGGAGTCAGGGGATCCAACCAGGTAGACTAGCTGTTGTTATGGAGTCAGGGGATCCAACCAGGTAGACTAGCTGTTGTTATGGACTCAGCTTATCGGGATCCAAGTCAAATCAAATTAATAACATATTGGACTGCGTATGTTTAAATGCAACATGAATTCTCTGATTTAACTCTTTGACCACAGACAGTAAATGTGTTGTCATTGTTAATGGTTCTTCAATGTTCAGAAATATTGACTGTTCTGTTATCTCTTATTGTAGCTGAGTGAGCTGTGACTTACACCTAAAATGAGTCTCTCTGGGAAGAGAGAGGAGGAGACCACTGCCTCTAAAATTAGTCTCTCTGGGGAAAGAGAGGAGGGGAACATTGCTTCTAAAATGAGTCTATATGGGGAGAGAGAGGAGGGGACCACTGCTTCTAAAATGAGTCTATATGGGGAGAGAGAGGAGGAGACCACTGCCTCTAAAATGAGTCTAATTGGGGAGAGAGAGGAGGGGAACACTGCCTCCAGAATTACCCAAGACACCAGTTCGAAGAGGTAAGAGATTAAATGTAAAATTTACAGTTCTCTTAAAGATATAAGT
The DNA here is from genome assembly GCF_018296145.1 of Oncorhynchus tshawytscha. Taxonomy (NCBI): domain Eukaryota; kingdom Metazoa; phylum Chordata; class Actinopteri; order Salmoniformes; family Salmonidae; genus Oncorhynchus; species Oncorhynchus tshawytscha. Next base: position 69,078 of record NW_024609443.1, read on the forward strand.
GTTGTTGAAAGGAAGTAGATGAGGTATTGATTTGATTTTGATGAGGTGATCTGTCTCCCTGTTTTGTTCAGTGTCCAGAAGCCCAGAGCAGAGTCACCTACAACCAGCCTGCTATCAATGAGGAGTGATCAGCCACCTGCTTTCAGCCAGGAACCATTACCAGATGACAATAAGGAAGTGGATAGTTTGGACAGTGAGGATGCATTAAAGATCACACACAACCTTCTGGACAGAAGAAGTAAGACTGTGTTTCATACAATATTACAAAGAATGGTACAAAGGCCTTTTTAAAACACACAAACTTATGAGTCCCAACTCTCATTGTTTTCCTACAGGTCAAACTCTGCTGACAGTCCAACAAGAGATTAAGGCTAAACTGAAACACAAGTATCAACACATATCTGAAGGAATTGGACACCATGGAAACCAGAGTCTGTTCAAGGACATCTACACAGAGCTCTACATCACAGAGGGTGGAAGTGGAGGGCTCAATAATGAACATGAGGTTAGACAGATAGAGATGGCATCCAAGAAACAAACCACACAAGAGACACCAATCAAATGCAACGACATCTTCAAGCCTTTACCTGGACAAGACAAACCAATCAGAACTGTGCTGACAAAAGGAATCGCTGGTGTTGGAAAAACAGTCTCTGTGCAGAAAGTCATACTTGACTGGGCAGAGGGAAAAGCAAATCAGGACGTTCATTTCATGTTTCCTCTTCCTTTCCGTGATCTGAACCTGAAAAAGGACCAATACAGTCTGATGCAACATATTTCCCACTACTTGTCAGAGCTGAAAGAGATTGACAGCATTGAAGATGGTGAAACCAAAACTGTTTTCATTTTTGATGGTCTGGATGAGTGTCGACTTCCTCTAGACTTCAAAAACAATGAGAAGTGCTGTGATGTCACGAAGCCAACCTCAGTGGATGTGCTGCTGACAAATCTTATCAAGGGGAATCTGCTTCCCTCTGCTCTCCTCTGGATAACCTCACGGCCTGCAGCTGCCAATCAGATCCCTCCTGAGTGTGTTGACCAAGTGACAGAGGTACGAGGGTTCAATGATCCACAGAAGGAGGAATACTTAAGGAAGAAAATCAAAGATCCGAATCTGGCCAGTGAAATCATCAAACACATGAAGACGTCAAGGAGCCTCCACATCATGTGCCACATACCAGTCTTCTGTTGGATATCAGCCACTGTCCTTGAGATGATGCTGAAAGAGGCAGAGAAGGATGAAGTCCCCAAAACCCTGACCCAGATGTACTCACATTTCATTCTCATCCAAATCATTGCGAAGAACAAGAAGTACAACAAAGCCACAGAGACAAACCCCAAGGAACTGTCTCAGTCAGACAAAGAGATGATCCTGAAACTGGCAAAGCTGGCTTTCCAACAGCTGCAGAAGGGCAACCTGATCTTCTATGAGGAGGACCTGAGAGAGTGTGGCCTTGATGTCACAGAGGCGTCAGAGTACTCAGCATTGTGTACAGAGATCTTTAAAGAAGAATCTGGGCTGTACCAAGACAAGGTCTACAGCTTTCTGCATCTGAGCATTCAGGAGTTTCTAGCAGCAGTGCATGCTTTAGAATCATGTCTGGACAAGAAGGAAAATGTTTTCTCCCCAACTAGTGATGATGAAGAGAAGGAGTCAATCCAGTTGTCTGACTTACACAGGAGAGCAGTGGACCAGGCCTTGAAGAGTGAGAATGGACACCTGGACCTGTTCCTCCGCTTCCTTCTGGGTCTCTCACTGGAGTCCAATCAGAATCTGTTACGAGGCCTTCTGACACAGACAGGAAGTACAACACAGACCAATGAGGAAACAGTTGAGAGAACAGTCAGGTACCTTTCAGACAAGATCAAGGAGGAATCCTCACCAGAAAGGATCATCAACTTGTTTCACTGTCTGAATGAACTTGGTGCCAACTCTCTAGTTGAAGACATGCAGAACTCCCTGCATTCAGGAACTCTTTCAGAAACAAGACTAAAACCTGACCAATGTTCAGCCCTGGCCTACCTGTTACTGATGTCAGAGGAGGTGCTGGAGAAGTTTAAACTGAAGAGATACAACACATCAGAGAAAGGTTATCAGAGGTTAATGCCGGTAGTGAAAACCTGCAAGAGAGCACTGTAAGTTCTGTTATTGAGTTGATGTATACAGTATCATTATAATGAAGGATTTGTATATCTCACTGATTATCTCCTCTCTCCAGACTGGATGGCTGTAAACTCACATATAAATCCTGTGAGACTCTGGTCTCAATTCATCAGACACCAAACTGCCCTCTGAGAGAACTGGACCTCAGCTACAATGACCTGGAAGACAGAGGAGTGAAGCTGCTCTGTGTTGGACTAACCAATCCACTCTGCAACATACAGACAGTAGTGTGAGTTAAATATCTTCAGTTTCCCCTGTTTCTTTATTGTTTATTTTTTGTAGTTATTACATGTACATAAAATGTGATAAATATATAAAATAAATGTTACGACTCTCTTGGTGTGGATGGAGGATGGAACAATATCAGTCTATCAATTCCATCACAAGGATGGAACAATATCAGTCTAACACATAGGAGAGTAAACCTGCTAGTCTGGCATATTTATTCAAAATAATAGAATCACATAGGTTCTCAAACTGTAACTGAAAACTAAAGGCTCTAATGATCTGAACCTAGAGTAAGACTTGAATGAAAACTAGCTCGGCTGCTACCCAGCTTCACTTGCAGTCCGGCTAGTTTTCCTGTGGAGACCACAATGTCCAGCCAGGAGCTCTCCCTTGCTGAACTAAAGCAACACCTTAAATGTCCCAGGAGCGTTGCTGCATAACGAGGCTAAGTGGACTCAGGAGTGGATATAGCCCTGCAGCCTAGCTTGCGGCAGCCTAGCTTGCGGCAGCCTAGCTTGCGGCAGCCTAGCTTGCGGCAGCCTAGCTTGCGGCAGCCTAGCTTGCGGCAGCCTAGCTTGCGGCAGCCTAGCTTGCGGCAGCCTAGCTTGCGGCAGCCTAGCTTGCGGCAGCCTAGCTTGCGGCAGCCTAGCTTGCGGCAGCCTAGCTTGCGGCAGCCTAGCTTGCGGCAGCCTAGCCTAGCTTGCGGCAGCCTAGCCTAGCTTGCGGCAGCCTAGCCTAGCTTGCGGCAACCTACAATGCTGGTTGTGGGGTGTTGCTGACGCTCAAAACAGTGGCTATCCCCCGGCCACATTCCTGGAGGCACCACACAAAGGTTAAATATCTTGAGTGAGTTGGTATGTTTTTAACATGAGTTATTCCTCAGCATTGTTGAAGGCTCATTTCTGATTGGCTAGAAGGGCATTCTAGAATGCACATTCAAATCAGATAACGGGACAGTTGGAAAAGATATTATGACGCGATAAACGCCTATACATGCAGAGAGGACATGCAACAAAGTTACAGAAAGCAAAACGGAAATTGGATACATTGTGAACACAGGACTAGCGAAGTCAATTGGATACATTGTGAACACAGGACTAGCGAAGTCAATTGGATACATTGTGGACACAGGACTAGCGAAGTCAATTGGATACATTGTGGACACATGACTAGCGAAGTCAATTGGATACATTGTGAACACAGGACTAGCGAAGTCAATTGGATACATTGTGGACACATGACTAGCGAAGTCAATTGGATACATTGTGAACACAGGACTAGCGAAGTCAATTGGATACATTGTGAACACAGGACTAGCGAAGTCAATTGGATACATTGTGAACACAGGACTAGCGAAGTCAATTGGATACATTGTGAACACAGGACTAGCGAAGTCAATTGGATACATTGTGGACACATGACTAGCGAAGTCAATTGGATACATTGTGAACACAGGACTAGCGAAGTCAATTGGATACATTGTGAACACACAGGACATTGTGAACACAGGACTAGCGAAGTCAATTGGATACATTGTGAACACAGGACTAGCGAAGTCAATTGGATACATTGTGAACACAGGACTAGCGAAGTCAATTGGATACATTGTGGACACATGACTAGCGAAGTAAATTTGATACATTGTGGACACAGGACTAGCGAAGTCAATTGGATACATTGTGGACACAGGACTAGCGAAGTCAATTGGATACATTGTGGACACAGGACTAGCGAAGTCAATTGGATACATTGTGGACACAGGACTAGCGAAGTCAATTGATACATTGTGGACACAGGACTAGCGAAGTCAATTGGATACATTGTGGACACAGGACTAGCGAAGTCAATTGGATACATTGTGGACACAGGACTAGCGAAGTCAATTGGATACATTGTGGACACATGACTAGCGAAGTCAATTGGATACATTGTGGACACAGGACTAGCGAAGTCAATTGGATACATTGTGGACACAGGACTAGCGAAGTCAATTGGATACATTGTGGACACAGGACTAGCGAAGTCAATTGGATACATTGTGAACACAGGACTAGCGAAGTCAATTGGATACATTGTGAACACAGGACTAGCGAAGATAGACGTAGCTAGTTAGCAATTGATTCATTTTTGCAGATGATTGTTTTTTTCAGAGCATTTGATGACTTGAACATGAATTTCTCATGTCCCTACTGTTGCAGACATGACACTTTTGAGGGAGCATGCAATTGGCATGGTGACTACAAGAATGTCCACCAGAGCTGTTTCCAGAGAACTCAATGTTTATTTCTCTACCATAAGCCGCATCCAACTTCATTTTAGGTTTGCTGATGTCAACTTTGTGAACCGAGTGCCCCATGGCGGCGGGAGGGTTATGGTATGGACAGGAATAAGCTACGGACAATGAACACAATTGCATTTTATCAATGGCAATTTGAAAAGCACAGAGATACAGTGACGAGATCCTGAGGCCCATTGTCGTGCCATTCATCTGCCGCCATCGCCTCATGTTTCAGCATGATAATGCACAGCCCCATATTGGATCTGTGCACAATTCCTGGAAGCTAAAACATTTCCCAGTTCTCTCATGTCCTGCATACTCACCAGACATGTCACCCATTGAGCATGTTTGGGATGCTCTGGATCGAAAGTGTACGACAGCATGTTCCAGATCCCACCAATATCCAGCAACTTCGCACAGCCATTGAAGAGGAGTGGGAGAACATTCCACAGGCCACAATAAACAGCCTGATCAACTCTATACGAAAGGAGATGTGTTGCGCTGCATGAGGCAAATGGTGGTCACTGGTTTTCTGAGTTATATCTGTATTCCCAGTCATGTGAAATTCATAGTTTAGGGCCTAATGAATTAATTTCAATTAGTTGATTTCCTAATGAACTGTACCTCAGTTCAATCTTTGAAGTGGTTGCATGTTGAGTTTATATTTTTTGGTTCAATGTACTTTGCTGTCATTCTGCCTGCAGAGGTCCCGACTGTGTTAGAAACAGTGTATCACTATATCTCCTCTCTCCAGACTAGCCGGCTGTAACCTCACAAATGAATCCTGTGAGACTCTGGCCTCAGCTCTGCAGACACCAAACTCCCCCATAAGAGAACTGGACCTCAGCTACAATGACCTGGGAGACAGAGGAGTGGAGCTGCTCTGTGTTGGACTAACCAGTCCACTCTGCAACATACAGACACTAGTGTGAGTTAAATATCTTCAGTATGAGTTATTATGTGGATGTTTTATACGTGTTAATCATGTGTTCTTCTGCCCTCTAGTCTAGGTCAGTGTGGTCTGACAGAGGGTTGCTGTTCAGATCTGGCCTCAGTCCTGAGTTCACCCAACTCACAACTGAAACAACTGGAGCTGAGAGACAATGACCTGCAGGACTCAGGAGTTACACTGCTGTCTGCTGGACTGAAGGATCCAGACTATAAACTACACACACTGGGGTAAGTACAGCTGTTTCAGTCAGGTTGGTACTGGGCTGAGTTACACTGCTGTCTGCTGGACTGGAGGATCCAGACTGTAAACTACACACACTGGGGTAAGTACAGCTGTTTCAGTCAGGTCGGTACTGAGCTTAGTGAAATAAATACTCTAAAAATCTAATATTTCATCACAATGTTTGTGTCATGGACAAATGGATGGGTGTCCTACAAGATGATTGACACCAGTACACCAACCTAGACATCTGTTGTGTCTCTCTGTAGGCTGTCTGGCTGTCTGGTCACAGAGGAGGGCTGTACTGCTCTGTCTTCAGCTCTGAGGTCAAACCCCTCCCACCTGAAAGAGCTGGACCTGAGCTACAATCACCCAGGAGACTCTGCAGGGGAACTGCTTTCAGCTGCTCTGGTGGATCCCACATATAAACTGATGAAGCTGAAGTAAGTCAGAATAGATTTCCTAATAGTGTGAGCAGCGGTCGTGTCATACAGGTGCAATACCAATGATGTGAGCCCGTTGGAATTACCTGGATTTCTGCATCAGTTGGTCATAAAAGTCACAACAATAGACAAACACAGTGTGCTTAAACTAATAACACACAAACTATTCTATTTGTATTGTCTATATTGAATACAGAATTTAACCATTCACAGTGTAGATTGGAAAAAGTATGTGAACCCCTAGGCTAATGACTTCTCCAAAAGCTAATTGGAGTCAGGAGTCAGCTAACCTGGAGTCCAATCAATGAGACGAGATTGGAGATGTTGGTTAGAGCTACGTTGCCCTATAAAAAAAACTCACAAAATTTGAGTTTGCTATTCACAAGAAGCATTGCCTGATGTGAACCATGCCACGAACAAAATAGATCTCAGAAGACCTAAGATCCCACCTGATGTGGGAGAGAGAGTGAGAGGGGAGCCACAATATACAAAGATATATAGTTATGTGTGTTTCCTGTCCTTCATGAGATCACCAAATGAAACGACACGCGACATGACTGTATCTTAAGTGTCCACGGACCATTCCCACATTCTCAAAAATGGAAATATTGTTTAATTCTCCCATTTTGGGGATTAGGAGTTTTCTAAAGAGAAGTTCTTTGTTCTCCATAGGTTCTCTTGCTCCATACTCCATGGCAGCAAAGAGTGAGAGTTTTTAGCAGGAGTTTATGACCGTTTTAAAACCTGATGTGGGAGAGAGAGTGAGAGGGGAGCCACGATATACACCCCTAAAGGTCGTGACAATGGTGTGTTCAATAAATACATGAAATCGTAGAATTGTTTGTGTCTTATTAGTATAAGCAGACTGTGTTTGTCTATTGTTGTTTACATTTGATGACCAATTTATGCAGAATTCCAGGTAATCCCAAAGGGTTCACATACTTTTTCTTGCCACTGTATGTAGTGGAGTAGGTTCAGTAACATGAGGACATGATGGTAGAATTAATAAGGGGGAAGTTTACCCAGCAGGCTGAGCACTCCAACACAGCATACATCATCACCACATGAATACTCTTCTTCTGCATCTCTGATATCCTGTTGGAAATGTACTCCATTCTGTATGCAGTAGGTAGGATAGAATACCTGTATGTCTCTAGTAATGAATTATACTCCGTTCTGTACGCAGTAGGGTGGATGGAATACCTGTATGTCTCCGTTCTGCATGCAGTAGGTAGGATAGAATACCTGTATGTCTCTAGTAATGAATTGTACTCTGTTCTGTATGCAGTAGGTAGGATAGAATACCTGTATGTCTCCAGTAATGAACTGTACTCCATTCTGTATGCAGTAGGTAGGATAGTAATGAACTGGGATAGTGCACCAGAACCCAACAATATGGTTTAAATGTTGACTGCTTTATTAGGTCTTTGTCAGTCAATAACCTGTTTCTCCTACAGTGTGGATCATGGCGGAGAGTGCAGGCTGAAATCAGGGCTGAGGAAATGTAAGTCTCTTCAATCCTAATTAACTATATATTCAGAACTATAGTAACTAATCAGTACTTGCACTGTAACATTTTATATGAAGATGTGGTTTGATTAAACTCTCCTTTTTGTCTACAGATGCTTGTCATCTCACCCTGGACCCAAATACAGTAAACCCACACCTGATACTGTCTGAGGGGAACAGGAAGGTGACATGGGTGTTGGAGAAGCAACATTATGAAGACCATCCAGACAGATTTGATTGTCTTTTCCAAGTTCTCTGCAGAGAAGGCTTATCTGGAGGTCGTTATTACTGGGAGGTGGAGATGGACGGTGACCAGATTTACATCGGTGTGGTGTACAAAGGAATGAAGAGGAAGGGAGATGAGGATGACAGTTGGATTGGACTCAATAGGAAGTCCTGGTGTTTATTCTGCTCTGATAGCGGTTATGACTTTTACCATCCTGGAGTCAGTGTCAGAAGATCCATCTCTGATCCTGTTCCTAACAGAGTTGGAGTGTATCTGGACTGGTCAGCTGGTACTTTGTCCTTCTATAGTGTGTCCTCCTCTGGTACACTGACACACCTTTACACAGAACACACCAGATTCACTGAACCCCTCTATCCTGGGTTTGGGTTTGAGGTTTCCTCCTCCTCAGTCACTCTGTGTCAGATAGACGATCGACACAATCAAAGGTGAGTCATCGATCTAGGTAACAATCATTCTAGGTAACATAATAACAAAATCCTCATCAATCATCCTACCAGGAATCAAGGTAAGACCCAGATTCAGACACATTGATTTGACAATGGTTTAATATTCCAACAGGGGCAGGCAATAGACAGGTCGAGGTAGGCAGGGGTCACTAAACCAGAGGTGGGGCAAAGGTACAGGTCGGCAGGCGGGCAGGCTCAGGGTCAGGGGCAGCCAGAGTGGTCAGGCAGGCTGATTAAGAGTCAGGACAGCCAAGGGTCAAAACCAGAAGGGCGAGAAAAGAGAGAGTGGGAAAAGCAGGAGCTGAGAGCAAAACCGCGGCTGACTTGACAAACAAGACGAACTGGCAACAGACAAACAGAGAACACAGGTATAAATACACAGGGGGTAATAGGGAAGATGGGCGACACCTGGAGGGGGGTGGAGGCAATCACAAAGACAGGTGAAACAGATCATGGTGTGACAGTACCCCCCCCCTCTAGGGGCGCATACCTGGTTGACCGTGGTGTCAGCGTTGAAAATCTGCGATGAGGCCTAGGTCCGGGATGTCCCTGGCAGGGACCCAGCACCTCTCCTCTGGGCCATAACCCTCCCAGTCAACCTGGTACTGGAACCCGCTGCCCCAAGGTCGAATCTTCAGGAGATGCCTCACTGTGTAAGCCGGTAGAGGGGTGGGCCTGGAAACACCAGAGACAAAGGTCTGTGAGACATTGGTTTGAGTCTGGACACATGAAAGGTGGAATGTATACAAAGGGTACAGGGCAACAGAAGAAGAACAGCAGAGGGGCTTATAATCTTGGAGATTGGGAATGGGCCGATAAACTTGCGGGAGAGTTTGTGGGATTCCACCCGGAGCGGCAGATCCTGGGTGGATAGCCATACCTTCTGCCCAAGACGATACCGGGGAGCCGGGGTCCGATGGTGACCCGCTTGTCGTCGATACCTGGAGGTGGTCTTGAGGAGGGCTGACCGGGCTCTCCTCCAGGTACGGCGACAGCGGCGGACAAACATCTGGGCAGAAGGTACGCTGATCTCTTCCTCCTGCTAGCGGAGACCAGGCAGCGCAGAGTAGTCTCAAGATCCTGTTTGGCTCGCTCCGACTGTTCATTGGACTGGGGGAGGAGGACAATCTGGCCTATGACCCAATGAGGGTGCAGAACGCCTTCCAGAACTGGGATGAGAACTGAGGACCCCGGTCGGAGAACATGTCCACGGGAGGTCCATGGATCCGGAAGACGTGCTGCACCATGAGCTGGGCCGTCTCCTTGGACCAGGGTAGTTTTGGGAGAGGAATGAAGTAAGCGGCCTTGAAAACCAGTCAACCATGGTCATGATGGCAGTGAAGACCAGCCGGAGCCGAGGAGTCTTATTCTGAGCACAGACCGTGCAGGTGGAGACAAACACATGATGGCATCAGCAGACCAGTTAATGAGGGATTGTGTCACTGGAGACAGCTCGTCGGCCCGTCGGGTGAGGAATCCCAATACCTCTGAAGCTGGAACCATGACATCTGACTTGGTAATGGACATCTGGACCACCATCGGCAGGCCACCAAAACCGTTGTCGACAATCATCATGAAGGGGCCAGGGTCCGATGGGAGTCCCGGGTGGCAGGGATCCCCTCCAGGACCGGAGAAGATGAAGATGTCATCTTGGTAGAAATCGGCCCGAACCGGTTCAGCAGAGAACATCATTGACCAGAGCCACAAACAAATGGCATGACCAGATCTGGTTATCCAGGGCAGATGGTCAAAGTGATGAGGGCTTGGAGAAGGGTGACCCCCTGGAGCAGCAAGGCAGGCCGGAGATGAGTGGTAGCAGGAGTGTTCTTCACTGCCTCCCGGACCGATGCATGAGGACGGATAAAACCTGAAGCAGAGTCCCTATACTAGCCAGATGGCAGAGGTGAGAGCCGAAGGTCATCACCAGGCACGAAGGTCATGGACTCCGCAGGGGAAGGATCATCTCGGGCTCCAGCCCATGATGGCATCAGCAGACCAGTTAATGAGGGGATTGTGTCACCAGGAGAATCCCGGGGCTGGAAGCTGAGTTACTTGAGGCTTGTTCCCAGACAACCCGTGGAGTGGTTGTGGAAAAAGTGTTCTTCCAGAGTGGAACAAGGGGAGAAGATGAAGATGTCATCTTGGTGGCCAGCCCATCGATATCAAATCAGGGTAAGACCCAGATGCAGACACATTGAATTGACAATAGTTTAATATTCCAACAGGGGCAGGCTATAAACAGCTCAAAGCAGGCAGGGGTCAGTAAACCAGAGGTGGGGCAACAGTACCAAACGGCAGGCAGGCTCAGGGTCAAGGTAGGCAGAGGTCAACAATCCAGAGGTAAGGTAGGGAGTGATCTGAGTGGAAGGAGGAAGGCTAAAGTTAGAAGACGAGGGCACACTGAGCTAGGAATGCCCGACAGGTGCTCGGCTCTCCATTGAAATGTTCTGTAGGAGGGCGAGACAACCCGTGGAATTGCTCCAGAAAACTGTCCAACGCCCGGTCATGGCATTCAGCCAACGTTTGGACCCCCCTCCACAAGGCGACGAAGCAATTCCTCGTGCCTATCGATGGTGGCTCACTGGGTGGAGATGGCGTTGTACAGCTGGCCCGTGTCTGCTGGGTCAGTCATGGCCAGTTCGTATTATCAGGAATCAGGGTAAGACCCAGATGCAGACACATTGAATTGACATGAGGCGATTCAAAGCAGTACAGGTCGGCAGGCAGGCTCAGGGGCAGGCAGAGTGGTCAGGCAGGTGGTCTAAGAGTCAGGACCGGCAAGGGTCAAAACCAGAAGGGCGAGAAAAAGAGAGACTGGGAAAAGCAGGAGCTGAGAACAAAAACGCTGGTTAACTTGACAAACAAGACGAACTGGCAACAGACAAACAGAGAACACAGGTATAAATACACTGGGGATAATGGGGAAGATGGGCAGTTTAAGATCCAACAGGGGCAGATACACCTGGTGGGGGGGGCCACATTCCAGGAGACAATCAAAACAAGGACAAACAGGAGAACAAAAACGCTGGTTAACAGACAAACAAAACTGGCAACAGGTGAACACAGGTATAAATACACATAATGGGGAAGATGGGCTACACCCAGTGAGACAATCACAAGGACAAGATAGATATATGACACATGCCAGTTTGATAGATATATCTGTGTTTCAATCCACCTCATCCACGGTGAAAGGTCTTTTGTCAGGGGACTCATCTGAAGTCAGAACTGTCGACGTGCCAACTTCTGTTTGTAGTGTCAGAACCGGTTTGGCTACAAACTCATCTGACCCCACAATGAGAAGTGGAGATTTTCACGAACACGATGGTGTTCTCCATTTGAAGGTAGTGTTGTCACTAACCCCCAAAAAGGGGTTCATCACTATGTGTAAAACATATTGCCAAAGCGTTCTTATATCTCCTACATGTAGGAAAGACACTTCAAAACCTTGTCTTATGATTTATTTTTTGACTGTCTTCTATGTATGTGTTCTTCAATGTGTTTCTATGGGCTTAGATTAGTAGTAGTTATATTAGTAGTAGTGGTGTGTTTTATTGTGTTCTGTTGGACCTACAGACAGTTAGATTAGTAGGAGAGGTGTGTTTTCATGTGTTCTGTTGGACCTATAGACAGTAAGACCGTATGTATGTATGCTATATCAAGCCTTTATAAGTTATATTTAGTTTAATCACTGTCCTCCTGCTTGTCCATCACCAGCGACCATGGTGGAGAGTGTTGGATCAAGCCTGGACCTGAGAACACCAGAGACCATGGTGGAGAGTGTTGGACCAAGCCTGGACCTGAGAACACCAGAGACCATGGTGGAGAGTGTTGGACCAAGCCTGGACCTGAGACATGTGAGTTAACTGATAATTGTTTTTAAAATCAAAATATGCCAAAACATTCATTATAGTTTAGTCCCAGGCAAGGAACACAATCATGATCTATTTGGTCAAAACAAACTTAAAGGTAGATTCAGCGATATGATGTAACAAACTTAAAGGTAGATTCAGCGATATGACGTAGATGCACAAAGTAAACAGCATAATGGGTGAACTTCCATAACAACTAAGAGTATTGGAGAGCAAGGATAACCTTCTCTGCTGTTTTGGTCCCATGACTAACACGCTGTAAGAGAGTGAAGAGAACCCACGCACCTGGGCAGATACTGTGTGTGACTGTGTGAGAGAGAAGTCAGGCATCTTGCTCATTATAATATCTGTGGTGCTGCTCGTACATCATCATTTATCTGACTCTACCTTTAAGCTCTCATCCTAGAATCTACCAGAAATCAGGCCCCCAACATCTACAAAACATTATATATTATTATATTATATAAGTTATATTAATTTTTATTACAAGTCTATTTAATAATTATTAATTAATTATTACATTGTCAATTTTAAACTATTTTTGACTTCAGGGATTCCTAAGAGCTGTAAGACTTGTGACCATGTTGAGGTAAGTCATAATGTCAATTATTACTTTTACATACCTGCAGGAGTCAGGCACAGTCTCAAAGCCAGGTGTGTACTGACCAACCATTCATCCTGGGATATAGACAGTCCTGTGTTCTGCTTTAGTAATATAAACACAGTCTCAAAGCCAGGTGTGTACTGACCAACCATTCATACTGGGATATAGACAGTCCTGTGTTCTGCTTTAGAAATATAAACACAGACTCAAAGCCAGGTGTGTACTGACCAACCATTCATACTGGGATATAGACAGTCCTGTGTTCTGCTTTAGAAATATAAACACAGTCTCAAAGCCAGGTGTGTACTGACCAACCATTCATACTGGGATATAGACAGTCCTGTGTTCTGCTTGTGGGCATGCAGGACTTTACCTGTTGTCATATTTTGTCATTAGACAGTTTAATTGATAAATCCCCAGCATTCCATGTATCATTGAATAAATATATTTGATGAGTTACTTTGGTTAATGGGCCAGTTTCCCCGGACACAGATTAAGTCTAGTCCTGGACCTTAAAGAACTTTCTATTGAAACTTCCATTGAGCATGCTTTTTAGTCCAGCACTAGGCTCAATCTGTGTCCAGGAAACAGGCCCCATATGTATTACTGACATGCTTGTCCTTGTTCAGGACTCCACACACTGGCATCAGATTGAACCCTTGACTTCCACTGTCCAGGGAGTGACAATGTTCAGGTAAAATAACTACTTTTAACATTTCATTCCACTTGCTAGTGTATTTCCCCATTACCTTTGGGAATAGTCTTCTAATCCAACCTCTCCATTTGACCATTGACCCTCTCTACCACATCTGGTTGTTGCCATCAGACACAAGACACCCAGAGGGAGTTATGAGTGCACAGTGTCTGGGCTCCGCTGGCTGTGTGAGAGAGATGTCATTCTGAAGTATCACTTCAGGAACTGGGAACCCTACAGTCAACTTCTGAAAGACATGCAGTACACACAAGGTGGTCCATTGCTGGACATCACTATGGAGTTAGGTGAACTGGAGGAAGTTCATCTGCCACACTGTTTCTGTTTAGGTAAAACCATATAGAAATAATATTCAGAAAGATGTTTCCATGTAACTGAGTTTCACTTCCTGTTCCTAGGCCGTCATTGAAAATAAGAATTTGTTCTTTAAATGACTTGCCTAGTTAAATAAAGGTAAAATTAAAAATAATGAATGAACTGCTCTGGGAGTTTGAGTTTACTGTGATCTGGTAATGCATATTCTTTGTGTTTTAGTTGGATGAATAATACAATATTTGTCATTCTGTCTCCTTTTGTATTGTGTTGTTCAGGGACCAACCCTTCCCTGAGGAATGAGATGAAGATTCTTCATGTAGAGGAACATGGAGTGTCTTTAGAGGAAGTGCATGAGGTCACCAGATTCCATGCTAAGATTCTCCATCCCAAGTTCTCAGCTATCTCTCTGATACTGAGGTTACTGTCTTGGAACGTAGATGTCCACTGTGAGCTGATGCTCTATCTGACAGTGAAAAGGGAAACACTAATTCCACGCCTGTACCTGTTCCCCAGTAACCCCGGCCAAATACAGGTGAGAGACCATTATTATAGAGATGACTTTAACTAACCAATGGTGTAGTTTATGTTGACACTCATTACATGAAGATAAGTGTGTTGCTAGTTTTCTAAATAATGTTTGAGTAAGACTATACATTGACTGGCTGGGTATTCCATGCCTCGTTTCGCAGGCTGTGGAACAACAGGAAATAAAGTTTCAAGGATCTAAAAGGTTTCCCAACACAAGACCAGAGCGGTCCTTCAAACTGAATAGTTACTTCAGACTGAACATTCCCTGTTCTACCTCCATCAATCCACCGGTACAGTTTTAGTAGACTAAGAACATGAATCTGACATTTCAGTCACAGTTCTATGCATTGATCTCTCTCGCTGTCTCTCTCTCTCTCTCTCTCACCATCTCTCTCCCCCTCCAGAGGGTTCATCTCATACATAGAGACACCACACCAAGCTTTTTCAGGGCGGTTGTGAAAATGACAGGGATTGACATTGCGATGGAATTATTTGGTGATGATGAGACGACAGCGTGGAAAGAAATAGTACCAACAGGTAGGAGCACATGTCAATCATAACTTTGTACTTTAGTACCAGATGCTGTTTAGAGTGATATAACCTAATTTTGTTTATCTTTCAGATGAATACATCACTGACACCCATTCAACTAGTAAGTTAACATGAGAGTTACAGAGCATTCGGAAAGTATTCAGACCCCTTGACTTTTTCCACTTTTTCTTACGTTACAGCCTTGTTCTAAAATGGATTCAATTGTTTTCTTTCCTCATCAATCTACACACATTACCCCATAATGACATCACAATACCCCATAATGACATCACAATACCCCATAATGACATCACAATACCCCATAATGGCATCACAATACCCCATAATGACATCACAATACCCCATAATGACAAAGCAAAAACAGATATCACATTTACATAAGTATTCAGAACCTTTACTCAGCACAGAGTTTCTCCCATTCTTCTCTGCATATCCTTTTAAGCGCTGTCAGGTTGGATGGGGAGTGTTGCTGCACAGCTAGTTTAAGGTCTCTCCAGAGATGTTAGATCGGGTTCAAGTCCGGACTCTGGCTGGGCCTCTCATGGACATTCAGAGACTTGTCCCCAATCCACTCCTGTGCTTTCTTGACTGTGCGCTTAGGGATGTTGTCCTGTTGGAAGGTGAACCTTTGCCTCAGTCTGAGGTCCTGAGCGCTCTGGAGCAGGTTTTCATCAAGGATCTCTGTACTTTACTCCGTTCATCTTTCCCTCGATCCTAACTTGTCCCCCAGTCGTTGTCACTGAAAACATCCCCACAGTATGATGCTGCCACCTCCATGCTTCACCGTACAGATGCTGCCACCTCCATGCTTCACTGTAGGGATGGTGACAGGTTTCTTCCAGATGTGAAGCTTGGCATTCAGGCCAAAGAGTTCAATCTTGGTTTCATCATACCCAGATAATCTTGTTTCTCGTGGTCTGAGAGTCTTATCATGCCTTTTGTCAATCTCCAAGCAGGCTGTCATGTGTCTTTTACTGAGGAGTGGCTTCCGTCTGGTCACTCTGACATAAAGGCCTGATTGGTGGAGTGCTGCAGAGATAGTTGTCCTTATGGAAGTTTCTCTCATCTCCACAGAGGAACTCTGGAGCTCTGTCAGAGTGACTATTGGGTTCTTGATCACCTTCCTGACCAAGGCCCTTCTGTCCAGACTGCTCAGTTTGGCCGGGCGGCCAGCTCTAGGAAGAGTCTTGTTGGTTTCAAACTTCTTCCATTTAAGAATGATGGCTACCACTGTGTTCTTGGGGATCTTCAAATGTAGAAACATCTCAAGGATGATCAATGGAAACAAGATTCATGTTGTGTGTAGATTGATTTTAGAAAAAGGCTGTAACGTAACAAAATGTGGATCAAGTCATACTTTCCGAATGCAATGTACAAACCAATGACTTGCGGGCCAGTCAACATGGTTTACTGTAGGACCTGAACTAGTCCTGATTATAAAATACTGTCTTCAAGAACAATGACATCTCCTCCAGGACTTAATGTAGATTAGCCTGGTTCTGAATGTCCCAATGACATCTCATCCAGGACTTGATGTAGATTAGCCTGGTTCTGAATGCCCCAATGACATCTCCTCCAGGACTTGATGTAGATTAGCCTGGTTCTGAATGCCCCAATGACATCTCCTCCAGGACTTGATGTAGATTAGCCTGGTTCTGAATGCCCCAATGACATCTCCTCCAGGACTTGATGTAGATTAGCCTGGTTCTGAATGCCCCAATGACATCTCCTCCAGGACTTGAGCCTGGTTCTGATTGCCCCAATGCCTGGTTCTGGTTCTGAATGCCCCAATGACATCTCCTCCAGGACTTGATGTAGATTAGCCTGGTTCTGAATGCCCCAATGACATCTCCTCCAGGACTTGATGTAGATTAGCCTGGTTCTGAATGCCCCAATGACATCTCCTCCAGGACTTGATGTAGATTAGCCTGGTTCTGAATGCCCCAATGACATCTCCTCCAGGACTTGATGTAGATTAGCCTGGTTCTGAATGCCCCAATGACATCTCCTCCAGGACTTGATGTAGATTAGCCTGGTTCTGAATGCCCCAATGACATCTCCTCCAGGACTTGATGTAGATTAGCCTGGTTCTGAATGCCCCAATGACATCTCCTCCAGGACTTGATGTAGATTAGCCTGGTTCTGAATGCCCCAGTCTGTTTTTCTATGTCTGTGAAACCGTCCCTAAATGTGAATATGTTGTATGTTCAGGTCGTTATTGTAAAACAGAATGTTTTCTCAATACTTTTATTTTAGGAGTCTGCTTCTAAATGACTGAAATGTAAATGTACAAATGTAATTATTTTGTAACCTGACTCTCTCAGGTGCTGTGTTGGGGGCAGGGCGTCCGCCTGAGAGAAGTCTGACTTGTTCTACAAAACTGCAGCTGCGTTCTGTACGGACAGAGTTTGTGAAACGAGTATCAGGACCTGTCCTGAATGAACTGCTGGACGGACTCCTGCAACACACAGTCATCAACCAGGAGGAAATGGAGTCAGTGAAGGTGATAGCTGAGAGGGCAGAGAAGGCACGTGACATCATCGACATGGTGTTGAGAAAAGGAACTGAGTCGTGTTCCAGGATGATCAACCTTCTTCGGGATATTGACCCCTATCTTTGGTCAATGCTTCAGATTAACAGTGTTGGGGTACCAACCTAATGGTAGAATGTATAGTAACAGTGTTGGGGTACCAACCTAATGGTAGAATGGATAGTAACAGTGTTGGGGTACCAACCTAATGGTAGAATGGATAGTAACAGTGTTGGGGTACCAACCTAATGGTAGAATGGATAGTAACAGTGTTGGGGTATCATTCTAATGGTAGAATGGATAGTAACAGTGTTGGGGTATCATTCTAATGGACAGTAACAGTGTTGGGGTACCAACCCAATTGTAGAATGGATAGTAACAGTCTTGGGGTACCAACCTAATGGTAGAATGGATAGTAACAGTGTTGGGGTACCGACCTAATGGTAGAATGGATAGTAACAGTGTTGGGGTATCATTCTAATGGTAGAATGGATAGTAACAGTGTTGGGGTATCATTCTAATGGTAGAATGGGTAGTAACAGTGTTGGGGTAGCAACCTAATGGATAGTAACAGTGTTGGGGTATCATTCTAATGGTAGAATGGATAGTAACAGTGTTGGGGTACCAACCTAATGGATAGTAACAGTGTTGGGGTACCAACCTAATGGATAGTAACAGTGTTGGGGTACCAACTGGTGATGTGTGGGTCTCATCTGCAGTCCCCACGGTTAAATCTGTGTGTTTAGGGTCATGAAATACTGTGTGGATGAAGGGCGGGTGTCTGGTAGGCGGGTTGAATGAAGTGAAAACAATACCTTAAAGACAAATCCATAAATGTATCATTCTAGTACAATTTACATTGAGGTTTTTCTTTCATTGTTTTAAGCTATCTGCCATTAGTAAGTCAGTCTGAGATATAGTGCCTAACTGTACCTAACTGTATGTGCACCAGATGCTTTTGAGAATGGTAAAAAATATAATATGTTCAGATGGGGTTGAATAAATAAAACAATCCTGTACCTTTAAAAAAAAAAACGATGCCTCCTTCTCTGCCCACAGTTCATGCTCTGGTGGGGGGGCCTTTTCACTTCATCACATATAGTTGGGTGGTTGGGTTAATAGCAGTAGAGGACTACCATGGCCAACCAATAGAGGACCACCATGCCCAACCAATAGAGGACCACAATGGCCAACCAATAGAGGACCACCATGGCCAACCAATAGAGGACCACCATGGCCAACCAATAGAGGACCACCATGGCCAACCAATAGAGGACCACCATGGCCAACCAATAGAGGACCACCATGCCCAACCAATAGAGGACCCCCATGGCCAACCAATAGAGGTCCACTGTGGCCAACCAATAGAGGACCACCATGGCCAACCAATAGAGCATTACCATGGCCAACTAATATGGGACAACCTTGGCCAACCAATAGAGGACTACCATGGCCCACCAATAGGGGACCACCGTGGCCAACCTATAGAGGACCACCATGGCCAACCAATAGAGGACCACCATGGCCAACCAATAGAGGACCACCATGGCTAACCAATAGAGGACCACCATAGACAACCAATAGGGGACCACCATAGCCAACCAATAGAGGACTACCATGGCCAACCAATAGAGGACCACCATGGCCAACCAATAGAGGACCACTGTGGCCAACCAATAGGGGACCACCATGGCCAACCAATAGGGGACCACCATGGCCAACCAATAGAGGACCACCATAGCCAACCAATAGAGGACCACCATGGCCAACCAATAGAGCACTACCATGGCCAACTAATATGGGACCACCTTGGCCAACCAATAGAGGACTACCATGGCCCACCAATAGGGGACCACCGTGGCCAACCTATAGAGGACCACCATGGCCAACCAATAGAGGACCACCATGGCCAACCAATAGAGGACCACCATGGCCAACCAATAGAGGACCACCATGGCCAACCAATAGGGGACCACCATAGCCAACCAATAGAGGACTACCATGGCCAACCAATAGAGGACCACCATGGCCAACCAATAGAGGACCACTGTGGCCAACCAATAGGGGACCACCATGGCCAACCAATAGGGGACCACCATGGCCAACCAATAGAGGACCACCATGGCCAACCAATAGGGGACCACCATGGCCAACCAATAGAGGACCACCATGGCCAACCAATAGGGGACCACCATGGCCAACCAATAGAGGACCACCATGGCCAACCAATAGGGGACCATCATGGAAACAAGTCATTCACTTTGACTATTTATCCTCTGCCATTATGGGATACATCTGTTGCTTGGTGAAACATTTGGATGTATATTAAATAGTCAAATAAAATAAAATCCAACTATAGTGATCAGATTGATTTCCATTCAAAATCCTATCTTTTCTTACCCTTACCTTAACCTCAACCCATTTTAATTAACATTTTTAAATGAACCTTTATGTAACTGGGCAAGTCAGTTAAGAACACATTCTTATTTACAATGACGGCCTAGTGGGTTAACTGGTCTAGGAACAGTGGGTTAACTGGTCTAGGAACAGTGGGTTAACTGGTCTAGGAACAGTGGGTTAACTGGTCTAGGAACATTGGGTTAACTGGTCTAGGAACAGTGGGTTAACTGGTCTAGTGGGTTAACTGGTCTATGAACAGTGGGTTAACTGGTCTAGTGGGTTAACTGGGCTAGGAACAGTGGGTTAACTGGTCTAGGAACAGTGGGTTAACTGGTCTAGTGGGTTAACTGGTCTAGGAACAGTGGGTTAACTGGTCTAGGAACAGTGGGTTAACTGGTGTAGGAACAGTGGGTTAACTGGTCTAGGAACAGTGGGGTTAACTGGTCTAGGAACAGTGGAACAGTGGGTTAACTGGTCTAGGAACAGTGGAACAGTGGGTTAACTGGTCTAGGAACAGTGGGTTAACTGGTCTAGGAACAGTGGGTTTAACTGGTCTAGGAACAGTGGGTTAACAGGTCTAGGAACAGTGGGTTAACTGGTCTAGGAACAGTGGGTTAACTGGTCTAGGAGCAGTGGGTTAACTGGTCTAGGAACAGTGGGTTAACTGGTCTAGGAACAGTGGGTTAACTGGTCTAGGAACAGTGGAACAGGGGGTTAACTGGTCTAGGAACAGTGGGTTAACTGGTCTAGGAACAGTGGGTTAACTGTTCTAGGAAAAGTGGGTTAACTGGTCTAGGAACAGTGGGTTAACTGGTCTAGGAACAGTGGGTTAACTGGTCTGGTTAACTCAAGGAACAGTGGGTTAACTGGTCTAGGAACAGTGGGTTAACTGGTCTAGGAACAGTGGGTTAACTGGTCTAGGAACAGTGGGTTAACTGGTCTAGGAACATTGGGTTAACTGGTCTAGGAACAGTGGGTTAACTGGTCTAGTGGGTTAACTGGTCTATGAACAGTGGGTTAACTGGTCTAGTGGGTTAACTGGTCTAGGAACAGTGGGTTAACTGGTCTAGGAACAGTGGGTTAACTGGTCTAGTGGGTTAACTGGTCTAGGAACAGTGGGTTAACTGGTCTAGGAACAGTGGGTTAACTGGTGTAGGAACAGTGGGATAACTGGTCTAGGAACAGTGGGGTTAACTGGTCTAGGAACAGTGGAACAGTGGGTTAACTGGTCTAGGAACAGTGGAACAGTGGGTTAACTGGTCTAGGAACAGTGGGTTAACTGGTCTAGGAACAGTGGGTTTAACTGGTCTAGGAACAGTGGGTTAACAGGTCTAGGAACAGTGGGTTAACTGGTCTAGGAACAGTGGGTTAACTGGTCTAGGAGCAGTGGGTTAACTGGTCTAGGGACAGTGGGTTAACTGGTCTAGGAACAGTGGGTTAACTGGTCTAGGAACAGTGGAACAGGGGGTTAACTGGTCTAGGAACAGTGGAACAGTGGTTTAACTGGTCTAGGAACAGTGGAACAGTGGGTTAACTGGTCTAGGAACAGTGGGTTAACTGGTCTAGGAACAGTGGGTTAACTGGTCTAGGAACAGTGGATTAACTGGTGTAGGAACAGTGGGTTAACTGGTCTAGGAACAGTGGGGTTAACTGGTCTAGGAACAGTGGAACAGTGGGTTAACTGGTCTAGGAACAGTGGAACAGTGGGTTAACTGGTCTAGGAACAGTGGGTTAACTGGTCTAGGAACAGTGGGTTTAACTGGTCTAGGAACAGTGGGTTAACAGGTCTAGGAACAGTGGGTTAACTGGTCTAGGAACAGTGGGTTAACTGGTCTAGGAGCAGTGGGTTAACTGGTCTAGGGACAGTGGGTTAACTGGTCTAGGAACAGTGGGTTAACTGGTCTAGGAACAGTGGAACAGGGGGTTAACTGGTCTAGGAACAGTGGAACAGTGGTTTAACTGGTCTAGGAACAGTGGAACAGTGGGTTAACTGGTCTAGGAACAGTGGGTTAACTGGTCTAGGAACAGTGGGTTAACTGGTCTAGGGACAGTGGGTTAACTGGTCTAGTGGGTTAACTGGTCTAGGAACAGTGGGTTAACTGGTCTAGGAACAGTGGGTTAACTGGTCTAGGAACAGTGGGGTTAACTGGTCTAGGAATAGTGGGTTAACTGGTCTAGGAACAGTGGGTTAACTGCTTTTTTAAGGGGCAGAACAACAGATTTGAACCATTTACCCATAACCCTAATTGTGAACTTAACTCTGAACCTAACCTCTTACCCTAAACTTAACTCTGAACCTAACCCCTTACCCTAAACTTCACTCTAAACCTAACCCTTTTGTTTAAAACAGCATTTGTCCTCATGGGGAACACATTTCCTTGTTGGGACATTAAGATCCCCACAAGAATAGAAGAACCATTAAACACACAAATAACAGTTTATTTATGATGTATTGTATTTATTTCAAATTTATTTAACTCGGCAAGCCAGTTAAGAACAAATTCTTATGTACAACGACGGCCTAAGAACAGTGGGTTAACTGCCTTGTTTAGAACGACAGATTTGTACCTTGTCTGTTCCAGGGATCCGCTCTAGCAACTTTTGAGTTACTAGTCAAACGTTCTAACCACTAGGCTACCTGCCACACCAATCAGATATGATCATAGATGAATAATAACAGTTTATTCATGATGTATTATGTTTTTAATATAATAATGTATTATCACTATCGTCACCATTATTATTATTATTGAAGGCGATAGTATTTTAATAAGTATAAGGATGACGTGGGTAGAGGGGCTGATCGCAGAGCCTGTGGGAGGGGTTGTCAATATACCACAGCCACAAAGTCAAGATTGGCTTAACGTCAGGGGTTAGGCAAAGTGTTAGCAGTGTGGTTTTGGTTAGGGTTGAGGTTAGGGTTAGGTTATGGAATCAAATTTTAAGAAGATAAATTGTAGATATATACGGATTTAGCCATAATTATGACTTTGTGGCTGTGGTAACTAGTGACGACCACACGCGCACACCTCAGTGGCAAAACGAGGGGACGCGCTATAGACGGACAGACAGCTAGAAATGCAGACAAAATGCAGCGTCTCCGCTCTGTGAGCTGCATACACCAGATCCACTGCCCTAAATCCTCCCAATAACGCTGTTGTCGTTGCAAAAAAAAAAAAAAGAAGGGATTTAGGTTTAACAATCGTCCTTCGCGGCAGACAGCGTTTGGTGACGACTGGACTAGTGGTGCGTCTTCCGTTCTGTCGCTGCGGCAGAGCGTTCTTCTTCTCTTCAGTCGAGCCAGGGCTGTTGTACAGAAGCCATCGCTGTATGATTCGCCTTGTTCTGCGCTGTTTTTTCGGCTTTCTATCTATTCGTTCGTGCGGTAAAGCGCTGGTGGTGAAGTCAACGACAAAACGCTAGTGTGGATCTAGTGGGCGCATTACATCCATCTCTATCGCGTCTACGGTCTGCTACACTGCTGTCGCTTTCAGCATGGCGCTAACGATTTGCACGAGATTCACCGATGAATTCCAGCTTTTCGAGGAGCTGGGGAAGTAAGCGTGCATGTTTGGATTGTCTCGTGCATGTTTGGATTGTCTCTTGTATGTTTGGATTGTCTCGTGCATGTTTGGATTGTTATTGATGTTATTTGTTATCCGGTAGCAATGTCCTTCTTGTTATCATGTAATAGCCAGGTTATGCTGCTGCTCCTACCTTCGTTTAGGACGTGGATAGGGCACTGTGTGTGAGTGTGTGTGCGCGCGTGTGCACGCGACCTTCGGTTCATATGTGAATAGGCTACATAGACCGACAAAATTATATTTTCATAGCTCTATGGATGCCATACGGGATTGGATCAAAATGGCAAGCCTTCCTATAGCCTATCATAGTTGACCTGGCCTTTCCAAGCCTTCCTATGGCCTATCATAGTTGACCTGGCCTTTTCAAGCCTTCCTATAGCCTATCACAGTTGACCTGGCCTTGTCACACATTCCTATAGCCTATCATAGTTGACCTGGCCTTGTCAACCATTCCTATAGCCTATCATAGTTGACCTGGCCTTGTCAACCATTCCTATAGCCTATCATAGTTGACCTGGCCTTGTCAACCATTCCTATAGCCTATCATAGTTGACCTGGCCTTTCATTCCTATAGCCTATCATAGTTGATCTGGCCTAGTCCATTCTCTTATATAGTCCATCTCATATATAGTCCATCTCTTATATAGTGACCTGGCCTTGTACCAGTCCATCCTTATATAGTCCATCTCTTATATAGTCCATCTCTATATTATCTATAGTCCATCTCCTATAGTCCATCTCTTATGGTGGTCCATCTCTTATATAGTCCATCTCTTATATAGTCCATCTCTTATATAGTCCATCTCTTATATAGTCCATCTCTTATATAGTCCATCTCTTATATAGTCCATCTCTTATATAGTCCATCTCTTATATAGTCCATCTCTTATATAGTCCATCTCTTATATAGTCCATCTCTTATATAGTCCATCTCTTATATATCTATTATATAGTCCATCTCTTATATAGTCCATCTCTTATATAGTCCATCTCTTATCTCTTATATAGGCCATCTCTTATATAGTCCATCTCTTATACCGTCCATCTATTATATAGTCCATCTCCTATGGTGGTCTATCTCTTATATAGCCCATCTCTTATGGGGGCACATCTCTTATATAGTCTGTCTCTTATGGTGGTCCATCTCTTATGGTGGTCCATCTCTTCTATATAGTCCATCTCTTATACAGTCCATCTCTTATATAGTCCATCTCTTATGGGGGCACATCTCTTATATAGTCTGTCTCTTATGGTGGTCCATCTCTTATACAGTCCATCTCTTATGGTTTTCCATCTCTGATATAGTCCATCTCTTATATAGTCCATATCTGATATAATCCATCTCTTATATAGTCCGTCTCTTATGGTGGTCCATCTCTTATGGTGTCCATCTCTTATATAGTCCATCTCTTATGGTGTCCATCTCTTATACAGTCCATCTCTTATGGTTTTCCATCTCTGATATTGTCCATCTCTTATGGTTTTCCAACTCTGATATAGTCCATCTCTTATGGTTTTCCATCTCTTATATAGTCCATCTCTTATGGTGCTCCATCTCTTATATAGTCCATCTCTTATGGTGCTCCATCTCTTATACAGTCCATCTCTTATGGTTTTCCATCTCTATATAGTCCATCTCTGATATAGTCCACTCTTATACAGTCCATCTCTTATACAGTCCATCTCCATCTCTGATATTGTCCATCTCTTATGGTTTTCCAACTCTGATATAGTCCATCTCTTATGGTTTTCCATCTCTTATATAGTCCATCTCTTATGGTGCTCCATCTCTTATATAGTCCATCTCTTATGGTGCTCCATCTCTTATATAGTCCATCTCTTATGGTGCTCCATCTCTTATATAGTCCATCTCTTATATAGTCCATCTCTTATGGTGCTCCCTCTCTTATATAGTCCATCTCTTATATAGTCCATCTCTTATGGTGGTCCATCTCTTATGTGGGTCCATCTCTTATGGTGGTCCATATCTTATATAGTCCGTCTCTTATGGTGCTCCATCTCTTATGGTGGACCATCTCTTATGGTGGTCCATCTCTTATATAGTCCATCTCTTATGGTGGTCCATTTCTTATGGTGGTCCATCTCTTATATAGTCCATCTCCTGTGGTGCTCCATCTCTTATGGTGGTCCATCTCTTATAAAGTCCATATCTTATGGTGCTCCATCTCTTATATAGTCCATCTCTTATGGTGGTCCATCTCTTATGGTGGTCCATCACTTATGGTGGTCCATCTCTTATATAGTCCATCTCTTATGGTGGTCCATCTCTTATATAGTCCATCTCTTATATAGTCCATCTCTTATGGTGCTCCATCTCTT